>NW_028185828.1:416598-438450 GCF_003343005.1 Rhea americana
AAAGAAAAGAAAAGAAAAGAAAAGAAAAGAAAAGAAAAGAAAAGAAAAGAAAAGAAAAGAAAAGAAAAGAAAAGAAGGGATCTACTACAGTGATTTTGCTAATTATGAAGGTATTCCTTAGAATAGAAGTCATTCATATAAATTTGCATAGCTACACTGGCTTCAGGGAGCTCAATTCTGAACATACTTCCATTAGGAATCTGCGATTTTTTTCTTTCTAACTGGCATAAATTGCAGGCACACTGATCTCAGCAGTGCTAGGTTGCCAATGGATGTCCATAGCATACACCAACATACTTTGGTAGAGCTACCCGCATCTGTGACGGCTGACTGTGTATCCCTCCGTTCCCTATTTCTTCCTCAGTGTAAGACAGCGCTAGGACAGAGATACTGAAACATACAGTGTTTCTTTAGACACATAGCCAAYATGACATTGATACACCCTAGAGTAAGGAAGAAGCAACAGATGTTTTTTGTAAACAAAAATCTCTGAAACTCTAATGTCTCCTGTAACTGCTGCCATTTTGTTGAAGTAAATACACCACCTCAGGCTTCAAGTTCTAGGTAAAACCATAGTCTAGTCCAGCTTGTTCGAAATTTGCAGCAGATTCCTGTCTTCTTTCTTTTCCTGTTATTCTGTATGCATGCTGCTGATTTTTACCCTGTTATATTAATCTCTATGGAGTCTTGCAGTTTTCTAGCTCAGAAAACTTCTGCAAATCAAGTTCTCCTGCTTTCACAACCACAGCTATATTTAGCAACAGTACCAGGGTTTTTCTTCATCTTGTGGTTCAAAAGGTTTATTTGTTTCCTGAAGGCTCCCAGTTTACATTAACTGTGAGTAAATTTTGTAATCAGGACAGTGTTCTTCAGACTCCCTCTGGAATCTGCTGCAATTGAGACAGTAGCAAAGACCGCAGACTTCAAATAATCTGGCACAACAACTACTGAAGTGAATAAAATACCAACTTTTTTTTTTTTTTTTGGGGGGGGTGTTATGGGCTAGCATGATACTTCAGTTTTAGAGTATTTGCCTCAGCTGACCATACCCAAATTCTCACATTTTAGATCACCAACTCTAGCTTCCCTCACAGCCTGATTTCTCAGAAAGTGTAGAACAYTATCATTCTGAAGAATCAGGTCCTCTAAAGACCTTGTAAGCTACCTTTTTCAGAAAAAAAGGCATTGAACACRTTCTTATTTTTGTTGATTCCTTAGGGTTCTCAGCTAGACAGTTCAGAAAACTACTGGGCCCCCWTAAATACTGGACATGTCAACCTCTAAATAATCAAGTCTATACTGGATATGGAAATACAGCTCCTAAGCCCCCAAGAAAGTTTTTTAAAGGGTTGATAAAGTAATCAGGTGATAGCAAATCAAAGCAGGWATTACTATTGATTCTTAGGAATAGCTCAGTACAGTTTTTCTTTCACTGAGACTCTGCCCCTATACTTGCTACCTCATTTATTTTGCTGTAATTTTCTTGAGCTGTCTCAGCCCAATCATTTTTAGTGGATCTCCAGACTGAAGCCTTCCAGGACTTCAACTTAGAAGCCAAGAAGCCTTTATATTCTGTGACCGAGTAGAACTACTCTGTGGCTACTTCAGCATTATTCAAGGACTATTCCAGTGACTAGCATCACTGCCCCCAGGGTTATATGGTTTGCAAAAGGCCATCTTRTCAGATGCAGTAAAAGTGTTTCTAGCTCTGCAAATCTGTATTTATTATACAAATAACAATCTGTTGTCCTAGGTACCTGTTGCAGTTTATTAGAGCATTCAAGTAAATATGTAATGAGGTAGGAGATTTCTCTTCACATGGACTGGTTCTTTAAGATGAGCAAGCAGAAAGATTGCCTGTGCTGTGTTCTTAGCAGATGTACAGTCATCTATGTATTTGTTTCTTTGGTAGCTGAATCTCAATAGCAAATGAAATATAGAAGCMCTTTCATTGGAAACTTCCCCCAAAACATCATCTCCTCGTCTTTTGCTTAGGAAGGTGATGGCTAAGTATTTCATAAAGAATCTGAAATAAAACAAAATATTGGTCAATAAAAGCTCTAGAGCTTTTGAATAAGATTTAAGAATTTTGGTAAATTACAACATTTGCAATTCACATGTTTTCACAGAAGAAATACACCTGCCAAGGTCCTGATCAGGTTTAAGAGCTTGCTTCCATGTAATAGGCACTGAAAACAGTTACCAGACTTCAGCAAATGCTAATTCAGTACTGAGAGCTCCTCTTTCAAAGATTTTGGTATGATGCAGAATTCTRCACAAAATTTGTTCAAGAATAATCTTGACAAATACGATATCCCCAAGACAAGTTGTGTTCTAGTGTATTTTCCACTTAAGCGACTTCAGAGGCTCAGTGTTTCTGCATTTGGTTTTATGGAAGCGTTGACCTGTATGCTCATAAGGTTTCGATGGCTTTTGTTTTGTAACAGGAGGCAATGGCACCGATCTACAGTGGCCAAAGAACAAACAAGGTAGTTGTTACAGATACAGACCCCACCAAACCCCAGATTCTGATACAGAAGTTTAAGGGAAATGCTTCCCTCTGATTTGAATCAGAACTGATTTAACATGGCTTCTGATTACAGATGGATAGCTAGTGGGTAATGAAGGAAGAAATCAAAACAAGGTCTAATCCCTAGCAAAGTGTGGCAGCTTCAAACCCTCTAATTTTTATTCTCATCTCCAGAAGCTGCTTACAAAATCCACGTAAGTAATGTCTCAATTCTGCTTTATCTGCACAGCCCATTTGAACTATACATTGTATGTTGTTGTCATCCAGATGTGCCAGCAAGACAAAGACACCCTTGAATTGCTCCAATCCGACATTTAACAGATTTGCCAGTTGGAAGAGGGCGAGGTTTTGCCATGCAGGATTTCTGATGTGTCATTATTGACATGTTATCTGCTTGTCATAGTAAAGCTTTCAGAATTGCAGTTAAAAAACACACCAGTTGACTTCCCTTCTCCTCCTCAGTGGAATTACCTTGCTGTCTAATGTTTTCCTGTTGCTTATGTGTGCAGCTCATAGCTCTTGCGGGAGGAAGTCTTTTCTGATTTGTCCAAGGCATCTTGGCCACATTTGACCTTTTTGATAAACAAGACTAAGCTTTGCTTTGGGACTGACAGTGAGTGGAAGCATGAAGCAGTTGCTGTTTAGGCTAGATGGCCTTGGCTTTGAGAACTTTATTCGTACCCTGCATAAGCCAAGGGCTACACAAGCTAGACATTGAAGCTAGACATATACTGCAGCTCAAGCAGAAATAGTGACMTGTAATATAGTTAACGAACTATATGATGTGAGCTATCCTCATCTTCAGTGTCTACAAGCATTTCAAATAAAATTTTGACTCTGCCTTTTCTTTTGAGAGAATAAACATTGCTGACTCATACAAAGACTAAAGACCATGCATCTCCTGAAGTTACTCCTTGGCGGGGGGGGGGGGGGGGGGGGGGGGGGGGGGAGTGCTCTTGAGGACTCCAGAAAGCTGGAAAGTATAGCTTTTTCTCCTTGTCAAAATAGGAAGTACTGCTGTTTCACAAATAACCTTTGAAACAGTGCAATAACTAGTTAATCCATAGCTGTGCCTGTGTACTGCATTTGACCTCTTGTTTTGGTTATCTCCTGTCTTTCAAATACAAATGACCTCACAGCATCCAGATAAATAGTACAATTCAGGACAAWCATCACAACAGGATGTTTCTTGTTTGCTTCAATGAAATTAATGCATTCCTTATTAAATAAACTACAAAGCAGTCATATCTTAAGACTTACACTTTAGATTGCTGACTGAAGTGTTTCTGTTTCTATACATGCCAGTAATCTAAGTATATAAAGTCCTTTTCTGAGAGGAGAAGGATTTGTTTGCCAAGAAGCAACAAATGGCCAGAAAAGATCAATTTTACACTTCAAGGTCCAGAAGGGAATTAAGAAAATTCTTCCTGAAGGCCATGTAAAATAAAGACATCAACTCTAAGTCAGTTGAAGCAAGCCATGAACTAAAAATAGTCTTTTTGCATTGATATATTTAATTGTTCAACTGCTTCTGCAAGTGTTAAATGTCACATATGCTTTCAGTGGAGAAAAAAGTCAAAATAATGCAGTTCCAATCACTGCTTAGATGAATACTGCAGAAGCATATTTTATACATGTTTCACTGACTAATGAGAAGGGACTAGTCCTCCTACTCTTCAGTGAGAAAGATTCCTGTCCATGCTTGAGGTATATACTGTTCAAAATGAAAGCAAAGTACCTATATCCACAACTGATGCCTAAATAAGGGTAAATCTGTGTCCAAGCATGTAACACATCTATGCCTGACTTCAGCTAAGTTCCTTTGAGGATCTGCGAAGGTAAGGGCTCAGACATGGGCATTACTACCTAAATAAAGAATCAAAACTATAGCAGATTTTATCTCCAGTATACTTTTTAACCAAAGGAGGGAAGGAGCTGGCCACATTAAGAAAAGCGTTCCCATCCRTGCACAGTCAGTGGCAAAACATGGCCAAGGTCCAGCCACTGCAGAGCACTTCAGTCCCTGGCTACGTACAGGAGAGCCCAGCTGAAGCCAGTGAAACTCCTGCCTGAGGCATGTGTTTAAGTAGCTCTGCTGTACTTTCTCTGCTGTTGCCTTGCACAATATTAACAGATAGCTATTTAACACACTCATTGATCTCTTACAAGTTAGTAGCACATAATAAACCTTGAAATCTCACCAGCGCATCTCTCAAATACAGTGGAGTTTGGCTTGAAACTGTGGGAAAAAAAATGCATTTAGGTGTAAAATTCTCATTTCTTCCTACTCAGTTCAAGGGCTTGTTTGAGAACAAAGACCAGCACCTACACACTCACTTTGTACGTGGTGAGCCAAGCAAACAGGATAGCAACAACTCATCCTTCCTGTGCACCAGTCTGATCAGGAAAACAAACTGATGGATGATTCAGGAACAAAATGAAAGTTATTTATCAGCTTGCCTATTTTAACCTACTTTTTCCTCAGCAACTAATCCTTCCTGACAAAAAGCTTTTGATCAGCTGCTTRGAGAAAGCCCTTATTTAGAGCGCTAGCAGGAGAGCTGTCCGTTCTGGAGGGCCCCCATTTTCAGACCCTCCAGTGCGACATCTTTGCCAAGATAGTGATTAAGGACTGACTTAAAAGTCTCCCTAACCTGCCTTCCCAAAGAGCTATATCCATTAGCTGAGATCATGGTTGTGGATTTTATTCTGATCTGAAAGGTTAATCATTTTTACAGGCTGAAATCCTCGCACATTAGCCTGCTAGTGAAAAAATAAAGCAAGTGACTTGCAAGCAAGCTCCCCTGTRAAAATAGCATATAAGCCAATAAGGGGAAAAGATTAGATCAGATTCTGTAAACTAGATACAATTTGCCACCTCAGCTGGTAGCTGCTGATTTGATATTGTCTCAGAAAACCCTACAAAGCTGAAGTGGGGGGGAGAAGGGGGAAGGAAAAACAACAACACACCCCTACTATTGCAGTAAGGCAATCCACGAGCTCTTGGCTTCCCACTTGAATAAAAAAAGCACAAACTCCAGAGAACTTAAAACAGATTTATAAGGCAGTCTCCCAAAGGTGAGCATCTTAAACTGAGCAAGTGGAATAACTCTCTGGATAGAGATGYTGCTTGTGTGCCTCATATCAGTTTCAGAATCATTTATTTTTAATTTGGCTGTTAGTCTTGGGCAGGATCCATTTTAGCTCCCCCGCTGTGAATAACCACCCTTTACCTCCCATGGCTGCTCTTTAATATCTCCTGAGGATATTGAGCAGGAAGCCATGCCAATCACTTCRGCAGTAAGTTATTGTAAGATGATTCAGAGCAGGTAGAGACAGCCATTAGCTGATAAGTGGAAGCAATTTTATTCAGCCTTCAGGATCTCACCTGACATGAGCACTGGAAACTAAGATAAATAAGAATAAAGTGTCTTCACAGAGGGAACAGTGGTCCTGATTTTCACAGCTGATCTTTCAGGGCACTACTAACCCAAAGCTCCAGGAAGGCTTGGATTCAGACTCCAGTTGGTACACAGTAACTGGTTACACAGTACCTATGCATTTTTGCAGGCTGGTAGCCCATTATAGAACAGGCAGTTTAGAGACAGCCTCCTTCTCAAAAAGCCAGCAGCTTGAATGCTATGAAGTCACCATCTTCCAGCCAAAAGGGCAGTAGCTCATTAAAATATGCTAACAGGATCATCTGCCTCCACCTTTAATCTGCAGAAGAAGTTGCTCCTGATTTCCTTAGTGTCCCTTCAGACTCATTCACTTGAATCTTGGGAAAGATTTCATTATTGTGTCTTTCTCAAACCATCTTTTAAATTTCTTAATGTTTGATTTGTGCCTTGGTAAAGGAAAAAAAGCCAAGTTAAAACAGACAGCAAGCATTTCCCTACTGACCTGCAAGGGAAAAACTCATTAACACTTGGAAACCCCTCACACATCTTGCAATCGCTCAGCACTTGCAGATAGTCTGTTCCTCCCAGCTGCCTGAACAAGGGCCTGCAAATTGCTTGTTACATCTGAGACTGGTATTAATGTGTCTCTTAATAACAGCCTCCTGAGCAGCCTTGTAACCAAGCTAACGCTGTCAAAACATTTATTAGGACTGCCATAATTCAAAACAGAGGAAGTCCTAGGCTAGGAAAATAAACTAGAGACATTAAAGTCTCAGGAATAGGGTATGGGGKTGATCAGCTCTGGATCTTTAAGGAGCCCACACTCAAGGGTTTGGCAGGGTGAGTTGTTCCTCAAGATCATRAACCTGTAGCTCTGTTTTCTCCCCTCCTCCTGCTACAGACTCACAGACAGAGTCTGTAGCAGGACTCTTAGCCTCTACCTGCCTACTGCTCAAGTGATATTCCTTGCCAGCAAAACCTCACAGAGGCTTCACAACCAGCTGCTCCCAAATCACACGATGCTGAAAATCCCAGCCTCTTCAAGGCATGGTGAGCTGTTCCCAGAAAACAAATACAGAGACTCACCTTGGAGAAACCTTGACCATAYCTACTAGCCATGCAGCACCCCAGCAAACAGAACATCCAAGGTGATGAAAAACCTCTTTGAYGTGGACATTTATAAAGCCTGGGAGCAGCATGTGGCTGGGCAGGGCTGATCAGGGGACCAGCTGGCAGGACAGGGTTGGCCCTGAAAGAGGCAGCTGTTAATGTGGCGGGTGAGAAGCACCTGCCCTTGCYAGTCCCCACCTGGCCAAACTGGCTGAGCTCACCTGAAGATGGGGGCTTGGTTTTCATACCAGAAAGATTATTAACAGTAATCTGTAAAGATCATCAAGCACTTTTTTTATATGAGCACTTATAAATTGCTTTAAAGTATAAATATTCTTGTTACTGCTTAGTTAGTGTCAAAACTTAAATTCTGATCCTAGAGCAGCTTTTTTTCAAGGTCAGAAGTTCCCTCACGATCTGAACCTCTGCAGAAGGGAGCTTTGTTCTCTTCTCCGTCTCTAATCACTTCTTTTAAAGTTTTCACGGTTCAGTCAAAATGCATTGTGTTTTAAGCTTGAACAAGCAAGAAAGGAGATAGAAAAAGTTATATTCAAGTAGAACTCGTACAGATACATAAACAGGAGAGACTGCATCTGACTCTCTGTTTTATTTCCTTCYGACTGCTTTGTAAACAAAACAAATCCCATACAGACAAAGCAAGATGAGGCTTTAAGATCTCTTTTCATTCCAGTGGTGTAGTTAGGTGTGCTGCATTTTCTGCTTTCTCATGGATTTGTATCTTGGCTAAACAAACAAATCCACTCTGAACTGAAAGCTGAATCTTGGCAGGGAGGAAGGATCAGACTAATATTAAAATAGAGGATTTTGGCTCACTGGATAAAGAGCAGCAGAGACAGAAYAGTTTGAACGTGTCCTGAGCCTTATTTCCACTGTCCTAAAACTCAATATATTTAAAGTTGCGTTTTCCAGATGATGAACGTAGTCGTACAGAGTAGATGTTCAAGGATCTTCCACAGAATGAGGAAGAACTGGAGACTTTAAAGGTACTAACATTTAACTGAAAGTCACTCAGAATATTAAATTAAGTGCAAGGGCCATTTGAGGCATTCTGGTAAATTTTGCGTTACTGTCCAGAGGGGTCACTGATCTGGCCTCGTACTGACCCTGCAGGCCTTTAGATGCCCGTGAAGGACTAGGTTTGGGCTTTTTGTCGTGACCAGCCGAGGAAGCGGCTCTGTATACACAGCCCTCCTGCAGGCTCCCTGCAGCACTTTTGCAGGTGCAAAGCAGAAGAGCAGATAGCCAGGAGTGTCTGAAATCTCCAACACATCTGCCTGATGAGTAGTTAGAGCCAAACCAAAGCAAGAAGGGAAGATAGCAAGGTGACAGACACCAAACCTAGTCCATCTAACTGTAGAAAGCCATTTGTGGGATGTCCAAGTGAAAGCAGAGCCAAGCCCCCCTGCTGGGTGTCTTCATCTCCAGAAAATAGTCACAAGCCTCATCCCCTCGCCAACGATCATCTTGCCATGGCCCCAGATTGTCTGGGATGAACACGTTTCCTGGGGAGCCCCTAGGCCCTCATTCCAGCCTCCTTGTTGAATATGTGTGGGCTGAGATAAGGCTATTCTAATTTSCTTCTTTCTCATCTGTCTCCATCTGTGACTTGCAGATTTGTTCTTCATAGAAATGGCARTGGGGCGATGAATTGTAGTAATAGAAGCAAATAATCTTACAAGCTTCAAAAAGTGCCATTATGSTTTAGCAAGAAAGAACAGCTTAAATTTCTGTCTCCTGCACATGACTGAGACTTCGGTGTCTAACCTTTGATGCTTCTACTTATAATTCAATTTCCAAAATATATTGTGTGTACCCAAAAACTTTCAACTGTTTTTCATTTGTCTGCTGAAGTCAACATATCAAATGAGTCAAGAGCTGGGGGTGGGGGATAAATTGCTGAAATAGCCTTGCAGCTTAAAAGCTGCAACATTTTTTACCTTCAACCTAATTTCACAAAGACAATAAATGGTTTCCCATTCCCATCAGGCCTCCATTGAGGAGCAAGGCTGATGCTCCATCAGTCACTCGTGTGATGGCTAGTCGTCGTAAAAACTAACATTTCTCTCCATGTTGTAATCGTTGGAACATCRGGAGACAAACGGCTAATTGCAAGGTTACCACAGAATAGGAACYCCTGAGTGGCTGTCTGTCAATTAAAACTCTAATTCCATCTGAGAGTCACAGTGTTAACAAAGCTGAGTTTTAATAGCAAAGAATTTGAACAAACAAATTTAGAAATTCAATAGGAGCCCCACTGCATGAGGGGTCTGGTTAGGRAATCACAGCCTTCTCTTTCCTGGCTGTGGGTTCCAGCAATTTAACACTGCTGACAGAGCTTTTTACAGCTCCTGAGCCTAAAATGTTTTACAAATATGATTGAGTAYTTGCAAACAGAACAGCTGATGCACAAGAAGGTGATGTGACTTCCCCAAGGTCACATTATAAGCTGGAAAAAAGCAAATTATGTCCAAGTACCAGCAACAGATGCCAGGTACTCCTAGAACTTTTCATTGCTTCAGGGCAGGCGCTGAATTAATGCAACTACCTGGGCTGAATATGTGATTGCCTTTTGCTCTTGCACCACTAGCAGAATATGCACARCTGCGCCGGCCTGCTACGCCGCTGCAGGGAGAGGGCTTCAGCACAAGCTGCCCATCTGTTCAAGCATGAGCAGATCTGCAAATACCTTTTGTTTTACTTTGCTGAACCTGCTCAAATTACCTGGATTATGTCTGATCTTCTTCCATCATCTTAGTCATTTGGAGGCTGACAGAGTCCCTGTTAGCCGTGCGTCGAACAGGGACCCCGCTGATGCTCCTGAGGTTTGTACCTCAGCAGCCCCAAGCTGGGGCAATGAAGTGCTGGACAAGACATCTGGAGAAAGACAGATGCCACCTATTCCGTGTGGGACTCTTCCCTGTTCAGCCACATCCTCAGACTCCAGCTTTTCAGCAGAGGCTTTTGCGCCACTTGGATCCAAAAGAGCCCATATTCCGGTGGTGCTAAACGTAAACGGTTTGTGAAGCTTTGTGATCAGATGAGCACGAAAAACAACTCAGAAAACCCTGTTGTCGCTGAGTAGTGTTGGGGGACAACTGGGAAGCTCATATTGCCTTTGGAAAAATCCTATTCAATGTCATTCGTTGCCTGCAAGGTGTGGAGCATAGTTCTACTGTGATCTGCTCATTTACAGGGGAAAAAAAAAGGGAAAAAAAAGGGAAAAAAACACATACTAAGCTGCAGTTTGACCTTTGAGAGCCTGCTGYGGTGGGGGCTGAGGTAAACAGCTATTTTGACTGAGCATCAGTCTTTCCTATTAGATTGCCCAGGTGAGGTATGCATGGGCTAAGCAATTCCTTCGAATAGRGTTCAAGGTGCCTCTGACCCAGCCTTCATCCTCAGGGATATTGTGGCACAAAAAAAGAGTATCAAAGCACACAAAGCCTAATGCAGACTCCTTGTAAAGTCTTTATTTTTATACCAGCTCCGATCCGTTCCATGTAGGGAGCAGAATGGCAGGAGATCCCTTCTGTGGGGAGCCAAAACCGCACAGCAGCAGGTGAACAGGTTTCAGGCATTTGCTTTTTTTAATGTGGTATAGAAGAGCAGATACTGATTCCACGTTTTTTCATGATAGGAATAGACTTATACTCACTGTACTTGTATTCACTTTCTGTTCCTCACTGTATCTTTTGTACTTTCACCGTTAGAACAACCAGAGATAAAATCTGGTGGGATATTTTGCAAACAGATTTTGAGTGTGTGTGCTTTGTGCGCGCCCCATGCTGAAGGCTAAATCCAGTTTGCACTAATATTAATGAAAAACCTATTACTGATTTCAGAAGGATCTGGACCAGGTGTGGGGTTTCTTGATGAGAGTYTTGCATTTACGTGTTACCCTTTGCAAATATGCGACCTAGATAATTATAGCATTTAGGCCACATTATATGATAATGGAAACAAAGAATTCTTCCGCGCAGCTGTACATGCATGAGCCTATAAAATGATGGGGAATATTGTAATGTGAATATCGATTCTCGTGATTAACATTTATTACCAAATAAAAATTTTGATTACTGAAGGATATGCATTCTCATACGTAAAGCTGTCGTTTGATTTAACTTGGCCGTACGCCCCCGGCCAGCCGGTGCCTGTATCTGGCCCGGCTGCGAGCTCCCCGCGGCAGCCCCCAGGCTCGTCCTCGCGCCGCCGGGGTCGGCAGCAGTTCCCCAGCTGGGYGACCCCGGCGCTCGGTGCCCGTCCCCCACGGCGGTGAGGGTGGGAGGAGGCTCGAGCGCTGATCGATACTCTTAATCATAGCCCGGTTATTTAATTGTCTGGGGACAGGCTTGTTTCAAGCGAGCTTTGCAACACAGGCCATTAAAAAGCTTTTCCTATAAATATCCCTGCCGTATATCACAGCTCAGGGGAGCGTCCCTGCACTCTCGCGACTTAAGCAGAGCCCAGGCAGGGAAATGCACCTGAGCAGGAAGCTTTTTGGTCAGAAAGCTGCCTCAAAAATCATCCCCTGCCTGCTCTGGGRTAAGCAAAACCTCCGCGTGGCCGCAGCCGGGACCGGGAGGCTGCGTGGGGCGCAGGAAGAGCAGAGACCCGTCTCCCCCGCGGGGCCGCCGCGCCTGCCTGGAAGCCTGTCGAGAGCCACTTTGGCTAATTGCAATCCTGGCTTAAAAGCATCGCTGGTGCAAAACAACGGCAGCCTAATGCGGGACCAAAGGTTAATGCACAATTACACGAAAGCATTTAATCTTATAGAAAAGGCAAGGCTTCCTTATTTATTTATTTATTTGGTTGGTTTGTTCCTTTAAAAGGAAGAATCTTCCCTGCAATCGAGTAATAGTGCATTAAAAAGGAAGCGGCCCCTTCCTCCCGCGCCCCGCGCTGCCCGGCAGACGCCTTTGCTGTCTCCGCAGCGTCSTCGGGGCGTTAGGGCTGGAGCGCGGGCGCTGCTGCCGGGCACTGCGCACCTCCTGCCCGAGCTGCCATCAGTAGGGGCGAGAGCCCCGAGGGCAGGACGCGGGAGCCCCCGGAAAGCGGGGCTCCCTCCTCGGTCGCGTTGCCCGGTGCCTGCTTTCCCGGGACTGCTTTAGCCTTTAGGAATTCATTAATTTCCGCACGTGTTAATAGGAGCTGCCCAATCCGGCCTGATCTTCCACCGGGCTTTCGGGGGCCTCAGCCCCTCGCCGGGGCCGAGTGCCTTTCCCGGTGGGCTCGTCTCCGGAAGGAGGGAGGAAAGGCAGCCCGGGGCTGCAGCGCAGTAACACGCCGCTAGAAGCTCCCGCAGGCTGCTCGCCCATGCGAGGACCAGCACGGGCCCCTTGCTTCCCAGCTGAAGCCGATGCAGCCGAGACCCGACCCAGCTCTGCTCGGGTGGCCCGTGCACCAGCAAGCAGGAACGCTGGCTGGCTGCAGCGCCGGCCCGCAAGCAAGGCTGCGAATGATTAAAGCCTGAGTTTGTTTTTCACTTAATGGTATGAAATTAAAGTTCTGAAGGATTCAATGCAACAAAAAACTGTCTTGCGCTCATAATATTAGCATACACCTCTAGGCCCATTTTTCTCCTGAAAAAACTGTAAGCTCTATGCAATTAGACAGCAAAATTTGAATGTAACAAAATATTTGTTGTGGAAGGGACATAGTCTGCAATACGGGCAGTAAATATTCATGGAAATTTGCCGAGCGTGAAATTTGGGGGTTGAAAYACGCAGTGAGCGCTCCTGAGTACCCACCGCAGGAATCCAAAGGGAGCKATCGTGCAGGGCCGCCCGGCCGCAGCTCGCTCCGTGCGCGTCCTGCTCCCGGGGACGGACCGCCCCGGGTCCGTAAGCGCCGGAGATGCCGGGCCGGCAAGGCGGCGGTGCTGCCCAGCGCACGCGCGCTGCGGCTGCTCGCGGGGAGGTTGCGGTCCCAGTCCCGCGGCCGCCGGCGCTCCGCAGCCCCTGCAGGACTCCTCCGCGCTTGTGTTTTTGTTATTCCAGCTCCGACCATCTCTGTGGCTGGATTTCAACGCGCACACGCACACACACACACACACAAATTAAAATTTGTTATTCAGCCACGTCGATGACATTGCCAGGTAGATGCAGCAGCTCTTATTCGTCCGTGTGAAAAAATACAGGGCACAAGTTTTCCAGTGGCCACAAGCTTCTGACCAGCAAGGCTTTTCTGCAGAGAACGCGTAAAATAACTACATAGTAGCTCCCATGTCTAGTCCTCAGGATTTAAATCTTCGTATCTTTAAAAAAGAACAGTCTATTTTTGTACCTGCCTTTCAGAGCATGTTCTTTGTAGGAGCTATAAATGATCTCCATTAACGTTAATCACACTTGGAGCCCGCATTGCTCAGAAACAGCCGTTGCCGCCCCAAACGCTCCCGGCTCCCGCTCACCTCCACCCGCCTCCCTCCCGGCGGGGCCGCGGGCTGCCGCGGGTGCTGCGGGCTGGTGTGGGTGCTGCGGGCTGGTGTGGGTGCTGGTATGGGTGCTATGGGCTGGTGTGGGTGCTGCGGGTGCTGTGGGCTGGTGTGGGTGCTGGTGTGGGTGCTGCGGGGGCTGGTGTGGGAGCTGCAGGCTGGTGTGGGTGCTACGGGCTGGTATGGGTGCTGGTGTGGGTGCTACAGGCTGGTGTGGGTGCTGTGGGCTGGTGTGGGTGCTGCTGCAGGTGCTGCGGGGGCTGGTGTGGGTGCTGCGGGCTGGTGTGGGTGCTGCAGGCTGGTGTGGGTGCTGCGGGTGCCGCAGGTGCCGCGGGCCCGAGCGCTGCGAGGCTGCCGGAGCGCAGCAACGCGCCCGTCAGGGGCCCCCGTTTCGCCCCAGATTTCTGGAGACGGAGCGAGCCGGAGGAGCAGCGCGAGGTCGCTGGCGGCCGCTCGGTTTTGACACCGAACCTGAGTKGCCTCGAAAAGGCCGGTTGCCGAGAGGGGCTTTGGGGAGGGGAAAMCGGGGCCTCGAAGCCCCCCAGATTCCTTTGAAACATCCCACGCGGGGAGACGGAAATCGTATTTCGCGGCTAAGGGTGCTGCCGGGAGATTTTCATCCTGCTTTTTAACGGGGCTCGGGGCCGCGGCAGGCGCCGCGGGAGCCGCTGCCGCTCGGAGCGCCCCGAGCAGAGCCCGGGCTCGCGGGCGAAGCGCGCCGAGACCGCGAGCCAAGAAATCCCGGCCCCGTCTCCTCCCAGAAGTCTTCAGAGCCGCTAAACTCGTGGTGAGATTTTTCCTTTAATATTGCTATAATTAGGGTTAGGGACGAGGCGGAGAACGGTAAAACCTGCTAAACGCACCAGGGGAGAGTAAACGAATTATTTTGCTGGCCGGTTGCGCGGGGAATTCGCCCGGTGGCCGGCGAGGCGGCGAGCTGCTACCCGCGCCGCAGGGCAGCGGCGAGCAGCGGTGGCGCCGGGCTGGGCTGCAGCTGGAAAATCTGTACTTTGGGTATAGATTTTCCACACCCACATTTTTGTCCTTAGCAATCAACCTTCTTCTAAGCTAAAAAGCACCGAGTTTGYCGTTTTTCGCTCGTGAACGCGCCCRCGTGCGGCTACTAGCGAGCTGGGCTGAAGGCAGCATCTCTGCGTAGTCCAGGCTTGGAGAGAGCAAAACTGGAGAGAGGGCAGAGAAATGACCCTTTTTTTTTTAGAAAATTGCTAAAGTTGCTGGTGTGGCTGACAAGGGGCCGGGCCGGGGAGGCCACGCGCGGCGGGAGCGAAACGGTGGCAGGTCACGGCCCATAAACTCCTGTTTTAATAACCTTGCGCTAAGTTATTCCGGGTTTTTATCGAAAGGCATTTATTTAATCGCCGGCACGGAGCATCCTCGCGGGAGCCGGTTCTGCGCCCGCCGCACGTTTCGCAGCCGACAGAGGCGCTTCGGCCGGGACCCGCGGCGCCGAGGCGAGGAGCATCGGCACGGCGGGCGCGGGACGCCCCGGGTTTGCCGCTTAGAGGCGACGACGTTTAGATTCGACTCTCGAACACGTCAGGGAAGCGCGGCAGGGCCCTCGGAGGCCTTCGGAGAAGCAGCGCAGCGAATCCCGCCCGTGCGCGCGGGCGCTGCTGCTCCTGCCCGTCGCCGTCCTCTCCACCCTGTAGACCCTCCTCACGCTCTCCCCCAGCGAAAGGAAGAGAAGAGGGATCCGAGCGGCGAACGCGCCGGTGGCAGGTCGGCCCGGCGCGTGCTGACGGAGCAGGAACGGTGGCGCCTCGCAGRGAGGAAACGTCCGCGGGACCCCGAGGGCTGTAGCTGTTCCAGGGAACACAGCGTTACCCTCTCCACGAGCAAATTCAGAAAAAAACACATTTTTGGTGACATTTCTCTCCATTTTGAATGAAAAACAGGCCCCTGTTTTATCACAGGCACTGATATAATCAAACCCACAGCTGCTCAGAAAAGTCAGTGACTGAAGAAACACTAAAGATTACCTTTGTTTTTTTCCATTTTTAAGCTGCCCGATGGAATCGTTTCAAACCCGCCCCGGGCAGCCCCCCGAGGGTCTCTCTTCGCCCGCCGCCCCGGGGCGGACGGCGCTGCTGCCCCCCGCGCCGTCCCCACGCAGCCCCGCTGCCCGGCACCGGGCGAAGCAACGCCACAGCTTCAGGAGTTTGCTTAAAAAGTTACAAATCTGCTGCAGCTGAGGACCTKGAGATAAAAAGAAGGACTTTTAGCTGCCACTAACCAAGACGTCTAAGGAGCTATTTTTTTTTTTACGGTAAAACGAATTTGCAAAGTGTATTACTAAAATTATTGATTTTCCTTTCGCGAGTGTCTGCACGATTCCATTTGATTTGTATTTATCGCTTCCCTCCTAATCAGGTTATAGTTATTCCTGCTAAAAATGTTCTTTATACGCCGTAAGACTGGGGAAATTGAACTGACGCTCTGCCCAGAAAGCAGCTTGGGTTTCTGAACGTGGCCTTGAAAATACCGGGAATACCTTGCAAAGGACGCCCGCCCSCCGGTCACCTACCCGCTGCAAACAGCGGTCGCGACCGTGCTACCCRCTGGGCACGTTTCCTTCGGAAGAGCAGCCCTGGGGCCTGCACGGGCCGGGGCGAAGCGGCTCCGGCGCTGCACGCAGCTGCCCGTATTAGCGATTTTACGCTTGCAGTTCATCGGGGGACTCGGATCCAGCAATATTCGATGCGCTGCCGGGGGAACATCTGGACCGAGCGGCCGCCCAGGCCGGGGAGCCGAGGCCGGTCACRGCACGGAGGCCCAGAGGTGAAATGCCATCGCCCTTCTTCCTTAATTTTGCTTTAAAACTTTCTTACCTGAAATCCTCTTTGGTTCTGTTCAACACTTACCGGAGAGTCTGAATCAGAGAAACGCAACACAGCAGCTAAATTACGACTCCTCCGAGATCTCGGTAGCCTTCTGCARGGGAGCCCCCACCTTTAGCACTAATTAAAACAAAAACAAAGGAGTCATTGCACCGGTGCAGTCCTCACTGAGCTGCAGACTTGCTTTGGTTTTTCCTATGCAAACCAATTAAATACATCCACCAGGAGAGCAATTAGCCTAGATACAAATTAGACTAGCAGGGAGAACATGTTTCCTTGTATCAGACCTTTCACTTCAGAAAGAAAGAGCATCCATACTTAAGTGCACTGGTTTTGTCTCAGCTAAACCCAAGTCGGTAAAAGGAATAAAGTCAAACGTGGCGGGAGCAGCAGGACGCGGCTGCTGCTTTGGGGTAAGGAGGGTGAAGCGGCGCTGAGCGCCAAAGCAGCGCGGCAGCGACCAGGCCGGCTCTCCAAACAGGAGAACTGGCYCATCTAATACCTTGAAAGTGGACAAGATTTCCAAGAGGGACCAGAAAATCTGAAATCAATCATTTCCTAACTATTGATTAGGGAACGTTATTACCCGATCGCATCCCGTGCCGTTGCCTCCTGCTCTGCCGTCCTGCTAGCCTGAGCCTTGACCACAGGCGACAGGTTACGGCGAYGGCTCTGCGTCTCCTCAGCAACGTACAATCCCTGCTAGAGTTGCGGCTCTAAAAAGATGTCACACGTGAAATTCAGTATGCAGCTCGGCAGGAGGTCCAGAAACTCTGATTCGAATTATATCCAAACAGGCAAAGCAGYGTAAGCTAAGGGACCGCAGTTCTGATTTCCAGCGCCAGGCACCTACTTCTAAAAGGACATTAATGCTCCCGCTCGGCCGGCAAAACCACACCCCCATTTACTCCAATCCTCTCTGAAAATGTGATTTGCAACACCCCCGTGAACCCGGTTTCAGACCATGCAAGCGCGGCCAGCGCAGCGCTGTCAGGAGCCCTCGGACGCTTCCAGTCTCGTCGGGGCTGGGCTGGGCGGTCGCCGCCGCCGAACGCCCCCGAGCAGGCACGGGGCCGATGCTAGTAAAGCCCTGGGATAAAGCAGGCTGTGGCGAAGTTGCTCCGTTCTGTGCGGAAGATGGTAATATTTAACAGGCGTCGCTATAACTGAAGTCCTTAGAGCAGCCTCGCAGCTGCTACATTTTTCTCCAGCTTTTCCAGCTGACAGACACGGGACATAAATCAGGCAGAGCACCCAGGTCCCCGCACATCACCCTGGCCCGGTGACGGGGCTGTAGCAGCAGAGGTGCATCCCTGTCGCAGCGACGGTACGGAGGAATAGCACTGGGGAGGGAACTGAGGCTCAGGGTCTTCGTCTGAGCTCGTTTCCTCGATTAGGTAGGTGTGAGTTTGCTTCTCACTCTCTCTCACCTCCGAACTCC
This sequence comes from Rhea americana, assembly GCF_003343005.1. NCBI lineage: Eukaryota > Metazoa > Chordata > Aves > Rheiformes > Rheidae > Rhea > Rhea americana. The sequence goes on from NW_028185828.1 coordinate 434,390, forward strand.
TTGCRCCTAGGAAAGCTGTTTGACTGATACAACCGCTGCGCCGTCAGCTTTCGGTGTCTTTGATATGGGGATCTACAAAGCAATTCTCCAGTGGGAAACAAATTCTCCGGTATCTGTTCGATGTGCATGGACATTATTTCAGAAAWGTTGTCGTTAAAGGAGGTTACGGTTCACTTGTGCGCTGAGCGGCCCTTTAACCTGGCAAGCTCGCTGCACGCCCGCAGCGAACTGGTCAAAGAGCAGTCGAAAGCAGGAGCGGTACTGGGTTCAACACGCCGAGGGGCAGCGTGGGCAGAGGTCTGGCTGTCCGGGGGCTCTGGGTGGTACTAGAACAGGTTTATGGATGATGGGGGGCTTCRATACCTGACCTGGAGCTGTGTAAGAATCCCCTTCCCTCTCACCAAGCGCGCGCCGTCATGCCAGCTAATGCCTTATAAAGCTGCTCTAATTTACAGCAGCATCCRCAACTTTTCTCCGCTCGCAAGCGTGTGCCGGCGGCCCGCTCCTAGAGCCGCCGCCGCCGAGCAGCGCGGCGCTTGGGAAGCCACGCTGAGAACTGCAGGCGACGCGACAAACGAGCGTTGGCTTTTTAAAGTTAGCAAATTACCGAGGGACGCTTGCGGCTGCGAAATCGTTCTTGGTTTGGGCGTGGAAAGAAACCTGGGTCTGTAGTTTTACTGCCCTTGCAGCAAATGCACCACGGGAAGTGGGTAACGGCAATAACCTTAACGACGAGCCGCAGAAATTTGCACGAAATCTTCCCTGACTCACAAACCGAAAGCAAATGCTGTTCAGGGCTCCTGGTCCTTTCTAAGGGCAGCTTATTATCAGCAACACAAAGCGTTTCTGCACACAGAAAATAACGCAAGCGTCTGGAAATGCTTGATTTAAAAACACAGTCACCAGCTGCGTGAGAATGAGGGAAAACAGGATTGTGCAGCAAAACGTTACTGCGTTACAGTTCTGTCTGGAGTAAGTCTAGTTTAGAATAGAAAGAAAATTATCATACGTATTTTTCAAATCACGCCCATTCGCCACTAGAACCCGGTGTTTTATCCACGGCACGTTAGCAAAAGGCTGGAAGCAGCTCCGCTCGCAGGCGATCCTGCCGCGTCACCACTCGCAGGGAGCTGGAGACAACGGAGTGGAAACGTCCCCATCTCCTCGGTCCCCACCCCTGCGCTGCTCTTCCCCTTTCCTCCCCTGCACCGRCCGCGTCCCCAGCTGGGAACGAAAACCCGCCGCTAACCCTCACGCACAACCTGGTATTTCAAGTCTCAGGATCCTGAAAAAAATTACAAAAAGGGAGGGGGRAAAAAAAAAAGAGGMAACGCTGTTCCCCGAGCGGCGGTTTCCGAGCAGCTCCCTGCGGAGCTCAGCGCGGCGCCGCTGCCYCCCGCCCGGCACTCCTGCCTTCGTCAGGATTTAGGGTCCGAAGCCTCCTCCGAGGAGCATCCAGCACCTCACAAGACTAGGCCCTAGGAGCAAAAGCCTAAGTGTTTTCTTTCGTAGCTCTCACTGTATTCGTGTTCTTAGGACGTATCCTCAGCTGGACCAAAACGTCCCTGCTCTGTTGTCTCTACTGGAGGGAGACCAGTTCGTGCTGGTTGATCATCCGGGCCGCTACATGTGATGAGCTTGTGGTCACCAGCCAAGAGTCTGGGACGTCACGATCCTCCCCTAGTACAAATCCAGCACTTTGCACCCTCGGAGCTGCTGGACACACGGAGGGGACTGACTCCTTGCTCCTTTTYAACTCCGACAAAACTCCTCCTGACGTCGGAGTTTACCCTCCCTGCATGAATATTGCTTATACCTTTTCCTCTTATATCAGGCTTATACTGAAAGTAGCCAGCTGCCTCCTAGGAGAAACCCCCTCGAAGTGGTACATAAGTTTTTGTATAGTCCCAGTCTGTCCAGTCCTTTTCATCCTACTGTCCTTCCATAACCCAGAAACAAAACAGAACACAAAACTTTTTCTTCTCTCCAGCTGATTCTAGCATTTTCACGTTAATTAATAATTATTTAATGTATTTTAAACTCCTTTATCTGGAAGCAGTCAGGCTGCTGTGCAATACTATCTCCTGTGTCATGTTTCCTTTTCTTTTTTTTTCTTTTTTTTTTTAAGGAAGCTGCAGAACTCAGTCTCATTCTTCCATAGTATTTCTTTAATGCAGATTTGCCAATGGAGTATAATTAGGATTAAAAGCAGTGCTGCTGCCTCTCCTTTCGGTGCGAGGGGCTATTCTTTCCACCCTTTTGTTTCCAAGCRTGAGACATCACATTGCTGTTTGCTCCAAAGTGGCAATGCCTGCTTGTTAAACTTGGAGGCAAAAACTTCTCTATAAGCAGAAATRCTGACCTTAATTTCAAAATCTCCATAGCAGAGATTGACATAAAGGAAAAGGAAATCAGCTGCTCAACAGAAGTAAGGCAACATTTTCGACTGATTTCCCTGACTCATTCTAACCTTCAGATCACCTTCAGGATAATGTAGCAGGAGCACTGTCCACCTACATCTCATTAGAGATCAGAAATGATTGTTACCAGAATATATTTTAAATAAAAACAATGTATTTTMCTTCAGAAGGATTTCTATAGGTGCTTGTAAATGCCTGGGTGAATGCAAACTTTTTTGAATATGAATACTCTGATTTCTAAGGTAAACAATACATATTATGAAAATGATTGTATCCTGTAGAGGTTTGCCTTGCTTGAATTTAAATATGCAATGAATAAGTCAAATTCTATCACTGCTTGATTATAAAGCAGCAGTATGTTTTGCATACAGGATAAATGGATTTAAAACAATCTATGCACCAATGTATTTAATGAGAAGGAATAGTATTACAAAGTTAAATAAGCCCCTTCTTACTTGCTTTTCAACACCATTATCTYGTTTTCAGAACATTCAAAGGATAATAGAATTTCCCAAGCACCTCTGTTAACCATATGTTTTCTCTTACRGTAAGTTTTCCATATGTATAAAAACATGTTCTGTTTTCCCTCCTTCCTGGTCATTACTTAACAGGGAAGAAAAAGTAATAAACCAGATCATAGTTTATCTTTTTTCCCTAAAAAGAAACAAAACATATAGGCTATTTAAATCCGGAGGAATGTCTTTCTCCTACAGAGAAAACTTTTGCCAAAATTAATGGAACATATTTAGACTCCATAATTGCTATAATTATAATGAAACCTTTTCTCTCTGCTTGTCATATTAAACTCCAGAGAGGTTTTAACAGTGCATCTACCAGCCTATGTTTGCAAATACATTTCAGGAGATACCTCGGATAATTCTGACTTCTCTTCGCCACYGACTGCAGTGCTGCAGTCCTATGACAGCATCATATTAATGAGCCCGTGGAGGTCCGACGTTCCATGTGGTTGCAAAGTTTAACCCTGTCCCTCAGACTTCCCTTGCTCTCCACAATGCAACCACTGCAGCAGCMAAAACGGGAATCAAGTATGTCCCAGTTTCAGGGCAAGAAGGCAGTTTGGGGAAAGGACTCTGCCTGACAACAAGACCAGCTACCTGGAAACGCGCAGATGGCTGCACAAGCAGACGCACATAGTCAGCGCCTTTCTGAATGAGGAGTCAAAATTCCTCCCCCCTARCCTTGCTTCACTTTGCTAGGGGAGCAGTAGCAGTGCTTTTTCTAGCACCAGCTGTTTTTTTTTTTTCTTTGCTGTTTACTAATCAATTGCCTGTGTAGCTGTAATACATCCAAGAGAAGTTCAAAGTCTGGATCTTAGCTAGTCACTGTAATGCAACCCATCAAGAGTGTATTGTACCACACAAACGTAACGTTTTGCAAGGCTTCAAAGACGGAGAGTTTATTTTTAAGCAATGCACCAAGCATTAGTTTAAAATGTGAGGGTCAGAGGAAAGGAGAGGAGGAGAGGGAGAGAAAGAAGAATCAAGGCAGCGGATTGTAGATGCCAGGGGATCTTTTAAACTCTTGTTTACTGCCGGGCTGTTCCAGCACTGCAACGGCGGCACGGCCAAGCGCCGCCAGCCTCCTCCGCAGAGCCCCCTTCCTGCGCCCGGCCCCGGCCCC
>NW_028185828.1:439640-454797 GCF_003343005.1 Rhea americana
AGCGGCGGCGGCGGCCGGAGCAGCGCTGCACCGCCGCCCGCTCCCCCGAGTGCCCCACCATGAGCTACGCCATGGAGGCCCTGGGCAACCCCTCGTACCGCCGGGTGACCGAGACCCGGGCCACCTACAGCCGCGCCAGCGCCTCCCCGTCCAGCGGCTTCCGCTCGCAGTCGTGGTCGCGGGGCTCGGGCAGCACCGTCTCCTCCTCCTACAAGCGCCCCAACCTGGGGGCGTCGCGGGCCGCCTACGGCTCCACGGTGCTGAGCTCCGCCGAGAGCCTCGACGTGAGCCAGTCCTCGCTGCTCAACGGCGCCGCGGAGCTGAAGCTGAGCCGCTCCAACGAGAAGGAGCAGCTGCAGGGGCTCAACGACCGCTTCGCGGGGTACATCGAGAAGGTGCACTACCTGGAGCAGCAGAACAAGGAGATCGAGGCGGAGCTGGCCGCGCTGCGGCAGAAGCACGCCGGGCGGGCGCAGCTCGGCGACGCCTACGAGCAGGAGCTGCGGGAGCTGCGCGGCGTCCTGGAGCAGGTGAGCCACGAGAAGGCGCAGATCCAGCTGGACTCGGAGCACATCGAGGAGGACATCCAGCGCCTGCGGGAGCGCTTCGAGGATGAGGCGCGGCTGCGCGACGAGACGGAGGCCACCATCCGCGCCCTGCGCAAGGACATGGAGGAGGCCTCGCTCATGCGGGCCGAGCTGGACAAGAAGGTGCAGTCGCTGCAGGACGAGGTGGCCTTCCTGCGGGGCAACCACGAGGAGGAGGTGGCCGAGCTGCTGGCTCAGCTGCAGGCGTCCCACGCCACCGTGGAGAGGAAGGACTACCTGAAGACCGACCTCACCACGGCGCTGAAGGAGATCCGCGCCCAGCTGGAGTGCCAGTCCGACCACAACATGCACCAGGCCGAGGAGTGGTTCAAGTGCCGCTACGCCAAGCTCACGGAGGCGGCCGAGCAGAACAAGGAGGCCATCCGCTCCGCCAAGGAGGAGATCGCCGAGTACCGCCGGCAGCTGCAGTCCAAGAGCATCGAGCTGGAGTCGGTGCGCGGCACCAAGGAGTCCCTGGAGCGGCAGCTCAGCGACATCGAGGAGCGCCACAACAACGACCTCAGCACCTACCAGGTACCGCGGGGCGGGGGCGGCGTCGGGGGGGGCGCGGGGCGAACGGGGAGCCCCGAGCGCAGGGCTGGGAGCGGCGCAGGGCGGCGGGGGCTCAGCTCTGCGCCCCCGCTCGCAGGGTGTCTGCGTGACTTCCTGGGAGTCTCCACTTCGGGAAGTTTTTTTTTTTTTCATTTCTTTCTTTTTTGCCGTGTCTCTGCATGAAAAGTAGCTCTTTGTCACCAAGGTTTTGTGCGTCTGTTGCAGGACACGATTCATCAGCTGGAAAACGAGCTTAGAGGAACAAAATGGGAAATGGCACGTCATTTGAGGGAATACCAGGATCTCCTCAATGTCAAGATGGCCCTGGATATTGAAATTGCTGCATACAGGTACAGTAGGATCATTGCAGATGTGTCTGGAATATTAATAGCACTGCAGATGCTGCWGCTTCTGTGAAGCCTTATCGCTGATAAGAAATAACTAGATGCTTTGAACATAAGTGGGATTAAAACTTGACCAAATGTGTTACAACTTTCAAAATCTATGCAGACCCAAGAAGTCTTTAGCATAAGACCCCAGGTTTGTTAGTGACCAGCTCTCTGGTAATCAGTGGCAAAGCCCTGGGGAACAGGCTAGCATGACTCCTGCAGTGGCACGTAGTGCCGCATCCTGCCCTTGTTTACAAAAACAGAAGATGAAGCCAAAGACAAGGTTATTTTTAATCTTTGTTTCACTTTGCTTTTGACAAGCAAGTGGTGCTTGTCATTTGAATTCCCTTTTCTCACTTGAAAGACAGAGTGYACTTGCTTGATCATGGTTGCAAGCAGGGAGTGCTGATCTGCTTGTCATAAATACTTTAGTTTTTTTGCTCAAGTTTCCTTTGGCAGCCACTTTGAACTGATTCTGGAGCAGGAACGCTGCTTGCTATTGCCACCACCTGGCAGGCTTTTTCAGCTGCCTTTGCATCACTTCATAACTCTAATCAGAACTACTGATTTTTCTGGGTCACAGGCTTAGATGAAAGAAACATCCCTGTGAATATAAGGGAAGTCAAAATAGAAAACAGCTTCAGATCCCTTGAAGTCCTGACATTGTCCATAGATGAACACAGACAACAGATACCCCAGGTTTTATGGCTGTTTATTGGCAATGATAGGTTAGCTGAACAAAAATTAAGTCTCTAGTTTTCAAAGACAGACTGGGAAGGTGGATGCCCAAACTATTGAGAACTAGACTGTAAGCTCCAGTTGACTCTGAATCTTAACCACAATATTTTGAGTCCATGAGTCCATTGGGTACATCTAGTTCCCTGCTGACCTAAGTCATAATGAATCCAAAGAAGTTACTCAGTTTGCCATGCTGAAGTTCTTGACCTTAAGGATGAATTTTACCTTATCAGCTAAAGGTGTTATGCTTGCCATGTGTAAACCAAGCCGAGAGCTGTTTGCTGAATATGAATTTTCCAAAAGAGMTGATCTAAGGAAAGAGGAAGCCAGGCTGAGGATGATGGATTATGCTATCAGCTCTATACATGCAAAAAACTATTTTCATCCTGCTGATAAAAATGGAAATATTCTAATAGCTGTCCCCATGTTGGGTTTCTATGCTCACTCTCCTCCACCCCTTTTGGTTCCCCTAGGAAACTACTGGAGGGCGAAGAGACAAGATTCAGTGCCTTCTCTGGAAGCATTACTGGACCCATGTTCACACACAGGCAACCATCTGTCACAATAACAAGTAAAATACAGAAAAAAGCTGAACCACCAAAGCTGAAGGTCCAGCACAAATTTGTAGAAGAAATCATTGAAGAAACAAAAGTAGAGGATGAAAAGTCTGAAATGGAAGATGCCCTAGCAGCTATTGCGGAAGAAATAGCAGCAAAGGCCCAGGAGGAAGAAAAGGCAGAAGAGGGAGAAGCTGTAGAGGAAGAAATTGCTCCAGAGAAGGCTGCTGCAGAACAAGCAGCTGCACCTGAGGAAGAAGAGAAGGAAGAAGCAGCTGAAGAGGAAGAAGCTGCAAAATCTGATGAAGCAGAAGAAGGGGGCTCTGAAAAAGAAGAAATAGAGGAAAAGGAAGAAGGGGAGGCTGAGGAAGAGGGGGAAGAAGCTGAGGCCAAGGGGAAGGGAGAAGCTGAAGAAGTGGATGCAACTGTAGCAGAAGCAAAAGTAGAGAAGGTCAAAACACCTCCAGCAAAGTCACCACCTAAATCCCCACCTAAATCTCCTGTAACAGAGCAGGTCAAGGGAGATCAGAAAGAACCAGCTGCAGAAGTGGGAAAAGGTGAGAAAGCAGTCAAGGAGGAAGAGAAAGCGGCACCTCTGGAGAAGCCAGCAACACCAAAGGTAGCCTCYCCGGAAAAGCCTGCGTCTCCGGAAAAGCCTGCATCTCCAGAAAAGCCTGCGTCTCCAGAAAAGCCTGCAACTCCAGAGAAAGCAGCAGCTGTGGAAAAAACAGTGACTCCGGAGAAGCTCCGTTCTCCAGAGAAGCCGGCGACTCCAGAGAAGCCGGTGACTCCAGAAAAGGTTCGTTCTCCAGAGAAGCCAGTGACTCCAGAAAAGGTTCGTTCTCCAGAGAAGCCAGTGACTCCAGAAAAGGTTCGTTCTCCAGAGAAGCCGGTGGCTCCAGAGAAGCCCCGATCTCCAGAGAAGCCAGCCTCCCCGGTCAAAGATGAAAAGCCCGTGGTGGAAGAGACCATCACTGTCACAAAGGTAACAAAAGTTAGTGCAGAGGTAGAGGCCTCTAAGGGGTCCAGGAAAGAAGACATTGCTGTAAATGGTGAGGTAGAGGAGAAAAAGGAAGAGAAGGAGGCTGAGGAGGAAGATAAGGGAGTTGTCACCAATGGCCTAGACGTGAGCCCAACTGATGATAAGGGTGAAAAAGTTGTAGTAACCAAAAAAGCAGAGAAAATCACTAGTGAAGGTGCGGACAGTACAACCACATATATCACAAAGTCCGTGACAGTCACTCAGAAGGTAGAGGAACATGAAGAAAGCTTTGAGGAGAAACTAGTGTCCACCAAGAAAGTGGAGAAAGTTACTTCACATGCTGTAGTAAAGGAGATCAAAGAGAGTGAATAAAACAAATAATAGCAAAATAAAATTAAAGAGCTTGGGTCGGTGCAAAAGGTTAAGCCATACGACAGCTGCAAAATGCATGTGAGTGACGGCTTTAAAGCAGAATGGGTTCTCTCATGGAGGCTCCAAACACACAGTATTTTACTTTTTTGTGCAATATAGGGGAGGGGGGGGGAATGCATGCAGGCTCAAGATGTACTCCCTCCACAGAGCTTGGGGAACTAAAAAAAAAAATAATAATAGTGCATGAGATGAAATGTGCAAAGGAAGCTTTTGAATTTCCTGAGCTGTTGGAGGGACATATCTGAGGAACGACTTAAGATGTATTATGCAAAGAACCAACTGAGCCAAAAACAAACAGAAAACAGTAATAGTAATATTCATGAGAAAAACAACTCTCCTAGCCTTAAAGCTACTTATAAATAATTATGTTTACCTCACTGGTGCAATTAGGGTGGACTTTTGCTCATGGGAGAACCTAGTTGACATGCACAGTACGCAACCTTTTGTTGTTTGATGTAAAACCGTCACAGCAGTTCTTGCTCAATAAAGGTCAATACTGAAAACATGATTTGTGTGGTGATTCTCTTCTAATTAAAATCCTTCCCTGAAGTTTGATTAAGCCATCCTGAACAGGAACGGGGTTGCATGGGCTTACAAATTGCTTGAGCTCTTTCAGTTCTCGATCTCCTCGCTCAGAAATCCAGACCRAACTGGAGCTGATGAACAAACGTCCTGTAACTTTATGTAGTTACCTAAGCTCAAGTGTTTTACTGTTACTTAAGCAAATGCTTAAAAGCCATACCTAGTGCTTTCTGGAGTAAGGAGAACTCTTTTGAATTCTGTTAGGTTGGCCTTTATATACTTACAAAGAGGTTGCAATTGCTTTTCCTACTAATGAAAAGGTCTCTAAGCCAYGCGCTTCCAAAATTACTTATCTGAGTAACGCTGCCTGCATAGCACTGCGTGCCAGAACATTAATCAAAGTGTAAGAAAAGTACTAATTTTCCTGTGTATATGCTAATGTCAGTATGTAAGGAGAGCCTGAAGGACACGGTGGTCTCCAGATCCATTCACTCCTTTCCCGCGGTGATAGCTTGTAGGTAAATCGGTACTGATCGTGGTATGTTTTATGGCATATCTCTCACTTACCACGTGAGCAGAGACACATTAAGTCATTTCAATCAAAGCACCTTGTGTTCATCAGAATATGGTAACTTGGCATTTATTCCTGTCTTAATTATAAGGTGGCATCCTTCTCATCAACACTCTATCTCAAATGATCCACAGCGRAAATCTTTCTCTAAACAGAAAGTTTCAAAATTGAGAGCAAATAAATTCCTGGAAAAAACAGAAATTCTCCCGAAGATGACACTGATATGAAACATGARAAAACATAATTCATGTTTTACATATTTTTCCATCTAAAAATGATTCCAAGATCTGAACTTAGGCTAASTAGGGCTCAGATTACACCTGATATGATTCATACGTGAAATCAAATGAAAGCATTTTTTTSCTTTCTAGCAGAAAGAGAAAAATGATTTGAGATTTTCAAGCTTCCTGAGGACTGGCCTATGTCTGCTGCCACTTACAGGTTGGCTTTATTAAGGACAAGGCTATTTAAGGTGCCCTCTAAAACTCACACTAGATGGAAAATAAATTAAACAAACGGAGACAAATGAAACAAATGGGAACAAGAAGGAAGGCTCCCATTCCAGTTTGGTGGCGTTCTACACACRCATKTTGCACATAATAATGTTTTTCTTCATCTAGTCAAATGCTTATACAAAGTAGTGAGGTTATTGACGATCAAATCCGTGTGCTATCAAGACCTGATATTATGTTTATTGCATTTCAAAAGGAGAGCAGAGAAAGGGAACGGCTGCTGCCTCCTGAAATTGGCTGACTAATCGAAGGTCTGACCAAAATCTACGATTCACGTATGCCTTCCAATTCTTTATCCTATCAATTATTGAAAATCAAAGAGTTTTTAATTGAAAAGGTAATGCATATTCCACACTGGAGAACACGTAAGAAGTCCACAGCGGATAAGCCTTTCAAATAAATCCAAACACCTTTGTGCAGCAAAGTAATGAATGTTTCTCCTGCTGATATCATTAATGGAAATCTGTGCTCAACAGATTGTTGGTTGAGTGACATTTAATTAAAGTAGAATTAGCAAATAAAATGGCAGCTTCTCTGTAGCAAGCATATTCATGAAAGTTACATGTGTATATGGACATAAAAATAATTATATATTTATGAATAAGATGTTAACYAGCCTATTGTCAGTGCAGTCAGAAGTAATGCAGAACGGTATTTGTACCAAGTTCTGCTAAAATACAGAACTCCCAGTGGACTGTGAGCACTGAACCAACTTATTTGTCTCTTGGCTCGAAGGTCCAATGTAAATTTTTGAGAGCAACAACATTAAAACAATAACTAAAGCAGAGATCAATATTTAGCATAAAACTTTCTTTCCATATGCTTCCAAATAAGCCTCAGAATTTGCTAAAATGTCACAGACTGTGAAGCCAATGAGCTGCTCACAACAGAGAAAGTCAGGCATCTTCAGCATCAAGAACAAAGAAGGATCATCCCTGGGCGCTGAATTAAATTTTSATCATACAGGCATAATTCCTTTTGCTGCCACTGTTCATTCTGTTTAGAGAATTTCTTTATGCTATAAAAAGTGTCACCTAAACTACTCCCAGGAAATAGGATGGTCAGAATTTTTGGTGATTGCTAAATAAAACCAAACAGACCAGAGGGGTTTGCAGAAAGCACTGACACAGCCTGCATGGAAAGTAAACTCATGGGCTACCCCTTCACATGGTACATTTCATAACATTATTCCCCCCCCCCTTTTCCACCCAAAGCATTTCACAGTTATTATCTATGCCTGCATTTTTTCTCTGTAAAATCTAACATATAAATTCTTAAGTTAGTCTATTTCCTACTGCAAATGTTTCTCTCAAACCCTAAGAGAAATAATTAACAGGTTAACACATTTCTAAATATTTATAAAACTACAAGATCTGATTAATATTTAATTTTGCCAAGAGGTTTTGTCTGCTGACATCTGCAATCAAACAGTTTCAGAAGATAGTGTAATTCCAGGGCACAGAGGCATAAATATTATGTTATTTGCCTGTTTTGCATCAATTACTTCTTGACTCTGCATAACCACTGAAGGAATTTATTACTTTCAAACACCAGAGAAGTTCACTAATCAACACGAAAGATGGTGAAGGAAAAAGTAATAATTAAAGTGCTCTGTGAATATTTATGCATTTCATTTAAGGTAGGCTATCAAGACACCTAGGGACTTCAGGAGCTGGGGAGCTCTAAAACCAGAGCTTTGTACCATTGCAGGTGGCTGGAGAGCTATGATTAAAAGATTTTCAGCATTCCAGAATTAAAATCCAGGTGAAGCAAAATGTGAAGTACTGTAAAACACATACAGATTGCATTTGTTAGGGTGCTGAGTCAGGCACCAGAATTTTCTCTAGCTATCAGGGTCTATGTTTTTTCCATTCACCTGCAGGCTTTTTTCCTTCTAAATTCAGGATTAAATTACCCTTAATTGATCTAGGAAGGCAGAAAATGATGAGTTGCAAAATATTTAGCTACTGGAAAGCAAATTCCTAGAATCTGGATGTTATATCTGTGCAATGTTTTCCTCTTGCCATATAGCAAGAGGAATATGCTTAAGTGTGTACGTACATGATGGGTATGTGTATCTCGGGGGGGGAAAAAAAGGGCATTCAGGACCTCTTTGTGTTTGTCCTTCCTGTGATAAGAACTTGCCTGTGCCGGACTCAGTCTATTCAAGCAGCACGAGAAAACTCAGGGATAGGCTTGCTGCTTCTCTTGCAGCTGCAACTTGGATTAAAGCAAGGGAAAGTTTCTACCCTGTCTCCCTCTGCCTGCGTTTACTGCATTGCGTCAAAGWGCGCTCCTGGATTTTCAAAGGTAAAACAAGCGCTGCCAGCAGAATCTCTGCAACCCTGAGAGCATTTGGGTGTGCAAACACACACTCCACCCTCCCTCTCACTCGTTTACTTGCGCATCGAGGCGGGGGTTGGGGCTGCAAACTAGGCTGGGCAGCCCCTGCAGCTCCTACTCCGCAGCTCACTGCCACTGAGTCACTGTGACTCACGCACTGCCTGCACAGTCTAGTAAAATCTCTCCTTCAGCTGCAATGCATAAAAAAAAGGAAAAAGAAATACACAAGGAATGAGGATCAGACCGAGATACTCTGCAAGAAGAAATCTGTGCTTGCTGGTGAGTCTCCAGATGCCCACCTCCTCCCCGTGCTGGTCTGAGGGAGACCCTGGCAGTCTGAGTGCAAAGCTCTAGAAAGCTGCAGTGAGGTAAGACCTCACTACATTCTTTCCCCAGAAGAGAAATAGATMTGAAGAATTGAGTGAAGAAGGGGTTTATCGGTCGGAAAGAACATGAAAGAGGAAGCGAAACCAGATACCGTAAAGCGATGAAGTTAGGAGGAGCTCATAGTGCTTGCAGGAAGGCAGAGTATGGGCAGTGGGTTGAAAAATGCCAGTTTATTTCACAGTGATTCGGCTTTTATCTATGCGATGAGTCCCAAMGTACTGCGTAACTAGTGCTTTATGCTCTGCAGGCTCAGATCTGCCATGCTAAGCACTTTTGATAGGGCCCGTAAGTGAAATTCCAAGCCTCATCTCTTACAGTCAATACTTTGCTGTAATTGAAGTTTTGTGTTTGAACTAGGGCTATCACATACCAAAAAGGAGAAGGCCTCCTGTATTCCAACCGATAACTCTTAAAAGTGCTGAGCAAACAGCTTGGCTTGCGAGTCTCTCGCCTGTTATGCTGCAGTTACCGCACACTGCTGTCTACTGCTTTGAGGGGGAAGACAAAACATGCTTTRTAAGAATATGTCTGCATAAACACACATGTAGAAAAATCTCTATTAAGAGTAGAATAATAGAAGTTTGAAAAGAAACTATCATCAGAAGAGCTGTCGAAAAAAACCCCAAAACTAATTTTGAATTGCCGGCCATCTGGTTCTCAAAAGCATGAAAAGGCTGGGGGGGGGGGAGCATTAGGAACTGCTACAGTGACTCCCTGAAAAAGTTATTAGACCTATTACATGCAAGCATTAAGTTCTATTTCCTGAATATTTTTGGCAAAACTCCTTTTTCTTTCTCCTATTGTTTCTCTTCGGAAGACAGACCCAACGCTTCACTTTTTTTTTCAATAACTTTCATTGCTCAAAAGAGAGAGGTCCATAAAACTCCCTCCCTCTCAAATTTATATAAAAAGAGACATTTTCTTTCTTACTACATGGGGCCATCAAGGAGAGTTAGTACAACTCAACCAATTATATGAAATCAGTGCACAGAATTAAAGAGTATCCCAACTTCTTAGGCAAAATTCAGCTAGCAAAATCTGACTGAAAACCTACCTGTTCTAACCTGAGTTTTCACAAGTTCAGCTTATTTAGAGTGATTTAATTTGTAGCAAAATTTTGCAAGTTTTTTATCTCACACCTGCCCTCAGTATAACGTTAATTCTATGCACTAACTATAGCCTATGGAAATTAAATAGGTTCAGGGTACACAGCAGGAGGACAGTAACACTGCCTTCTGAGTTACTGTCAAGCTTTGCTGTGCTTGCAGCCGTTTGAGCTGTTACAATTTCATGTCTGATCACAGATCAGACCAGACCTTTCCTTGGCTGATACTCAAAAGCTTAAAATGCTCTGAYAAATTCTGAGTGGAGCAAGCCTCTTCAGTCCACAGTGGCACAAGGACTTAGGATAGCACTCTGTGCAAAGGCAGTTCACATAACAGGGAAGAACTCCCCTCACCACTCTGGCATTTCCCCTGCAATACCTCACAACAGGACTCAACCACTCAAACCATTTATTCTTCCATCACTGACAATACTTTCTTTGGAAATGTTAGCAACATGTAGGCATTTGATTTTTTCACCCACATTAAGAACTCCCCATACCACCATCTGCRTATTAGGCCCCCAGCACATGAACTAGAGCAACAGAAGCCGTTGTCTCTTATCTTGTTACAGGGGGTTGAAAGATGAATATTTTGCTGTAATTATGCACACAATGATACATATTATCCGTTGTTAAATACATCAGTGACACAACACACACACAAGGAATCTGTGTAAGCATTTCTTTATTGACTAGCTTTATTGCACATACTTATTGAAGCCTCCATTATTCTACCCACCCAAGGCTTCCATGATTATTTTAAATGCAAGTTAAAGATAACTTCATTCCCATGACTTTTTTTTTTTCCTTTTTAATTGTTAAAGGTTCTGAATCACCCAAGTGGGACATAACTCCTGAATTCATACGTTTAAACCATGCGGCATTCAGGGAGCAAGCCAGTGGGCGCTCTGCAAGCATACTGATACTCTGCATGGAGAGAAACATCATAGATCATTAACTTTAAACCTCAGTGGTCACTGAATTAAATAGGTGGGACKGCAATTTTAGCTCAGTCAATTATCAGTTATTCTGTTGACCTGATGAGAAAACTGGACTGTCTAACTCAAGCCTTCTTCACTTCACTTTCCTCCTTTCCTGCTGCTTGTTTCTCTTCCTTCTCTTCCTCAGCAGTTTCCTCAGCAGTTTCTTGGGACTCCTCCCCTTCTTCAGCTGCTGTTTCTTCCCCTTCTCCTCCTTCTTCCTCACCYTCTTTGGCTTCTTCTGATTCTTCCTTGGCACCTTTGAAAGACAAAGTTTTCACATCTTCAACACAGTGCTTAGAACCATCTCCTAAACCCACCTTCACTGGGTAAGCATACCTGCACCCTTYGCCTGGGATGGCAGCAGGCCTAAGCTTGATGGGGCTAACAAATTTTTGTATGAAACAAGGTGCACTTGTTTTGTCTAGGTCTTTCAAGGAAGACTAACCAAACTACAGTCAACTTACGAGATTTTAGAGGGAGTAAACTACCTTATATTTACACATCTCCTGAAAATCCTGACCTCAAAAAATAGTAGTTGATTGTGGACTCTTGCTTTAAGCCTCAGAGGGCTGAAAAGGAATCTTGCCACTTTGTCCTGTGAACTTYAGATGGGACCTTTATCATTTGGTTAAAACTAGCCTTCACACTARTAAGCTCATAAAATAGCAAAGTTGTAACTGATGCATTTCAGATGCGTTCAGATTAAAACCTTCTGAGCTTTACAACTGAACCCGGAAAAGCAACCCCAGATAACATTTTTGTTACAATTTTGAGTGAGGGAAATAACTCATGGGGCAACAAGGAAGTGGCATATGGCTTGGCTTGGCTGAAGAAAGCAAGAAAATAGCTATCCAGAACTCAGGCTATATAACTTACTGCACACTGAACCCAGTAGTTATACCCACAAGCATCAGCTGATGTTCCAATTATCCCAGACTGCTCTCTGGGAATTAATATTTAGTTCAAGGTGTTYGTTTCTTCAAGGATACCTGTAATAGCTAAGTGTTGTTTAATATCATACAGATTTAGTATTATGTGCTTTTCAAATACTCTAATTTTTATCTTGAGAAGCTTAAAAAAAAAAAAGCTGATTTTCAAGGGATAATAATCAGTCCTACAATCTGCCCAATACTGAAAATTTACCAGCTCTTCTGTTCCATTTTCAGGCTTTCCTGCTCATACGCTATGGGCTTAACTCCACAGTCCTTTGCTTACATGAGCTGACATCAAGAGAGATCTAAGCATTAGATCTCATTACCAGAATGTGTGATATTTACCCTACATAAGCAGGGTGAAGTGCGGGAGAGAGGGATCTGAAAGTAACTTTAAGTACCTTCCTCCTCTTCTGCAGCCTCTTCACCTCCTGCTTCTTCCTCACCTTCCTCTTTCTCCTCCTCACCTTCTTCTGCAGGGGCAGCTGCCTTGGCTTCTCCCGCTTTAGCRGCCTCAATTGTTTCCTCTATTTCAATCTGTTCTTCTTGGACATGACTGGAATAATATGTGGGGAAGGTACGGGTTGTCATCAAGTAGGAGCTGGTCTGGAGACCACTGTAGGCAGACCTGCCAAAAGTAGGGGCAGTCTGGGTGTAGCCACTGGTGATGCTTCCAACACTAGTGAAACTGAGTCGGGTCTCTTCACCTTCCAGTAACTTCCTAGAGGAAGAAACAAACAGGAACGAATTCAGCTATGCYGCAGCAGCATTCAGCAGACTCAGCTATGGTCCTAGATACTATTGTACTTTGAGTAGTGTAACAGGTAGGGTCTGTATGCCCCAAGAAACTGCGTATTTACTTATTCATTATGGCATATTGTTTGCACTCCTACATGGCAACACTGTCCCAAGATCTTGGAAGAATTTAAAACAAGCTCCAGAGATGTGTTACTGGGGAATTTATTCATCTCTAAGGAGAAATAAAGGGGAAAATACCTATAGAATTAGATTCTTCTGCAGGTGCAGATAGAGATATTTCATGAGCCTGTACTCTTGCAGAAAACTATAGAGATGTAACACTTTTTATTTTATGCTCAACTCTAAGACAAGGCCTATAGCCACTTTTCTTAACATTCCTATTGCAGCATTCATTGGAATTTTAAATGCCAAACAAGACTTCTAGTAGTATCTGGGATAAAACATTACAGCAGAATTGCTGCTAAATTGCTGTTTAAAATAATTGCTTTGGGGGAGCTTGCTTCTGAGAATTTAAATCCCACTGAAAAAAAAYCTTACACGATGTTTTTAAAAATATTGAGAACACAGCCATCTGTATTTATATGTTCTCCTGACACAAAGCCACTTTTCAGTAGCTCAGGAATCTGAAGTATGCAATAAGAATATTTTATCTGCAAAGATTGATAACTGACAGATTCTAGTGATAAACTARTATCTCATATACATACAGATTATATTGACTTAAGTTTGCTGCATAACATAGTATTTGCTTAAAGCAAATATTTTACCTTAAAAGCTTTGCTGCTTCTGATGGCAAAAAAATGGCAGACACTGATAAAACACTGACACCTGCCTATCTATGAAGCTTTCTGTGGGAGGAATGAAAAAATAAAATGGATTCTCTTCAACTCAGAGAGAAAGGGGGAACCTGATCCAAATTCCAGTTTAAGCAGCTTCCCCCTTGTCCCCATCATACCTATATGCTGCAATTTCAATGTCCAGGGCCATTTTCACATTCAGCAGATCTTGGTATTCCTTTAAATACCGAGCCATTTCACTCTTCGTGGTTCTTAACTCGTTCTCCAATTTGTTGATCGTATCCTGTTGGAAGTAACAATATTGAGAATATTAAATTCTACTGTATCTAGCAACAACACTTTGCATGGAAATTCACCAAGCCCATTAATTTAATCTTGCTCTAGCAGACAGAAAGATCAAACAGCTCCAGCTCCACCCTCAGACATAACAGCACACCCTTTACCAGGGCCAATATCTAAAGACAGTATTAAGAGCCTAAACCACCCCAATTTCCTGACAGTCAAGGGCTAAGGCATCGTTGCAGTTTGTTCATTGCTTCGTTTTGCTTTTGGCTGTTTACACTCTTTCCCCTTACGCTTTCCCGAGGGTTAGTTTAAGGATACCCTTTTAACGTGTAGGTGGGTGTATCTTAAAAAATACATGGTTAATATCTAGTCTGTATATAAGATAGGCATACACGCTTAAGCGYATGTTACGCTGTAAATTTTAGGATGCCTTGCATTTTTACGTTACGTGCATTAAGTAAAAGCAGCGCCAGCTTTCAGGTGCTCATCGCCCCCCGGACGGAGGGGAGGGAGGGGGGCGCTCGCTCACCTGCAGGGCAGAGATGTCGGCGCTCTGCTTCTCTTCCAGCTCCTGCAGCTGCTTCTCCAGCGCCTCGTTCATGCCGCGGGTGGCCTCGATCTCCAGCGTCTTGGCCTTGAGCAGGCGGCGGCTCTCGGACACCTCGTCCTTGGCGGCGCGCACGGCGTCGGTGTTCTTGGCGGCGCTCTCGCTGAGCACCGTGAAGCGGCTGCGGAACCACTCCTCGGCGTTCTGCATGTTGCGCGCCGCCAGCTTCTCGTACTGCGCGCGGATGTCGCGCAGCGCCGCGGAGAGGTCGGGCTTGGCCGACACGTCCATCTCCACGGAGAGGTGCGCGTACTGGATCTGCGCCTGCAGCTCCGCCAGCTCCTCCTCGTGCACCTTCTTGAGGAAGGCCAGCTCGTCCAGCAGGCTGTCCACGCGCTTCTCCAGCTCGGCCCGCGCCAGCGCCGCCTCGTCCGCGCCCTTGCGCACCTCCAGCAGCCGCGCCTCCGCGTCCTCGCGGCTCAGCACCTCCTCCTCGTAGCGCGCCTGCAGCCCGCGCAGCGTCTCCTCCAGGCTCTCCCGCTCGCCCTGCAGCGCCTGCTTCTCGCTCGTCGCCTCCTCGGCGGCCAGGCGCAGCTCGCGGATCTCCTGCTCGTAGAGGGCGCGGAAGCGCGACGGCTCCGCGTGCTTCTGGCGCAGCACCAGCAGCTCGGCCTCCAGCACCTTGTTCTGCTGCTCCAGCTCGTGCACCCGCTCGATGAAGCAGGCGAAGCGGTCGTTGAGGTCCTGCAGCTGCGCCCGCTCCTGGCTGCGGATGGACTTGAGGTCGTTGCTGATGGCCGCCACCTGGCTCAGGTCAAGGCTGTCCACCGACTGCAGGAGGGAGCCTGAGGTGCTGGAGGCGGCGTAGCTGCGCCGCACCGACACCGAGGAGACGGGCGCCGAGAGGCTGGAGTACGCGGAGCGCGCCGCGCCGTAGCCGCCGCCGCGCATCGCGGTGATGTGGAGCCGCGGGCTCTCGGCGTAGCGGCGCTTGTAGGAGGGGAAGAACGGGTCGTAGCCGTAGGAGCTCATGGCTGCGGAGGGGCCAGAGACTGCTCTGCGGATCGGCACTGCCCGGCCGCCCCTATTTATCGGCGGGGAGGGCGGGCGGACGCAGCCGCCGGGCGGTGCCGGGGCGGGGCGCCGCGCCGGGGGCCGCCCAGAGCTGCGCTGCGCC
>NW_028185828.1:454903-547403 GCF_003343005.1 Rhea americana
CGCTTCCCCCCTTCCCCCACCCGCCAGGTCCGTGCGTGACCCCCTTTCCCGCCCTTCCCTCCTCCTCCTCTTCCTCAGGCGGTCCTAGTCACCCCCTACCCGCCCCCCCCCGCGGCGAGAACCGCGCGTGGTGGCCGAGGTCTCGGGGGGAGGCGGGGGTGCCCGCAACCCCCGCGCCCGCCCGAGGACCCCTGACGAGAAGCGGGCGCACAAAATGGCGGACGCCCCCCCCCCTCCGCCCTGTTCGAGTGTGTGTGTGTGGGGGGGGGGTCGTGAGGCGCCGGAGCTCTTCTAGATGCTTCCACTGGCCTCGCCGCGACCCTCATTAGATGGTGGTTGCTCCTAACCAGGTAGTCGTACGAATGAAGGATGAGATGGAAAAAAAAAAAGGTGTGGGTTGGGGTCACAGCAAAATGCGTTTTCCTCAAGCGCTGCTCGCTCTCCTCTTTGATCTAGAGGCCGATCTGAGCCTTGGACCACAGGGACTGAATGTTCTTGCCTCATCTGGCTAATGTAGAGGCTGAAACTGGACGGCTGCCTTGCAGCAAGAGCTTACTATTGATGAAATGCATCAGTAGTAAGATAGGAGTAGACTGAGTATAGATTTCATAGGATGCTCAAAAAAAAAGTGGTAATTGGTCTCTCTGAGTCAGGCTAATTTTAATGAGCAAACAAACTCTTCAGAGTTTTGCTTGAGAAAGGAATAAATGCAGGCTTCAGGATTTGGTCACAAACATACTGCAAAAATGCTTAATTGCTCCCTAAAGATAGGGAAAAGAGTTACTAGTACTGGTAAATGATTCACTAATTGCAATGTGGTATGAAGGCATGCTTCCTTAATCGAAATCAGCTGCTAAAGGTGAAGCAGGTTTGATTTCACTATGTGTCCCACTACCTTATAGTGGTCTCACAGGTGGGTCATTACCTGTTTTGAGGTGTCGCTTCCACAGGTTTCAGGTTACTTGAATATGAGGGATGCTAAGCTGGGAAGGGCAGTGGCCTGTGAGAGGTTCAGTCTCCTTTTGAGCTGGACTCAGAGGCTGGAGTGAACTCCTGTGGAAAGCGCYAATGCAGGCAGAGCTAATGAGATATTTTACTTTGTAAATCCAAAGTGCCCTTATTAAGATCCATGGAATTGCTGTATGCTCACAAGCACTGGAAAGTGAGTCTTCTACTCAAAATTTTATTCTAAGTTCATGACTTAAATTTAAGTCGCAGTTGTATTCATGCATGTTAGAGCAGCTGCCTGTCATTCAGATGTTGAATATGCAAAAATATATGCACTCATACATAGTTTTATATGATGGTAAATTTAACCTTATCTAGGAGATTATTTTTGATTTTTGTCTTAAAGAGGTAGCTTGCAGAGCACTTAAGGAAGCAACGAGCAATATGGATTTAAAGTAAATGGCGAGATTAACAATGGGCTTGGTGAGAGATTCAGTGAGCTTCTAATCATTATGGGTCACTCAGTTAATGTAGACTGGCGTACCTTTTTCATGCTAATGGATTAGCCTCTCCTACATTCAATTTGATCATTTGATTTAATTATTAATGATATAAATTTCTGTATATTCATAGATTAATAAATTACTATATCTTAGCTTCTAAAATACCTCCATATCATATCCCTGGGAATTAAGTTTTGTAATTATAGACTGTTCTTTCTCATATTTTTTAGAGAGGGAAAATGAGTGGAAAATCCATTCCTCTTCGCCAGCAGTGTGTAGCAGGAAGATGGGGAAGTGTACCTGCAGTTCTGTGTGACTAGAGGTAAGGATGAAGCTTTGTTACTGTAAGGAAAGGAAAGCCACTTTTTCCAAGGTGAGGATATCTTACCTTGGAAGCTCGTATTTCAAGGGATAGGATAATGCTGACTCTGATTTCCCCATTCTCTTYATTTCCTTTTAGTTGCTTTTTGCCATAATGTGGAGTGTAATCTAKCCCCTTGGTATTTTATTGTTAGGAAAAATCTTTGAAGTGGTAGTGAACAGAGAAGCAAGATAAAGATTGGCTTCCAGTTAGAATGAAATGGTATGTGCCATTCACCTCATCTATGTTTAAGACTGCATTAAGAAAAAAGCATGCAGGCAGGCAGTAGAGATGAGCTGAGTCACCCAGCAGCTTAGCATTGTTTCCCTTTCCATCTGCTGAAGCTAAAGCTGCTCGTTTGCTAGTATAATTAGGTGAGTTTCATGATTTCATCTAACACAGACTTTGACAGAACAAYCCCAAGGCCAGATTCAGCCCTTGGAAACATCCCTAAGTTTGGCCAGTCTATTAAATGGCAGTTATCATGATGAATGATACGGAAATGATAGTAATGACATGCTAAAACAATGGCAGCTGTGCAGTCACGTACTAGTGCTGCATAGGCAAAAGCAAACAACATCATGACAATAAATTTCTCTTTGCAAATTTCCCTCTGTGACACACTATGTAATATGTGTCTAAGACATAGCTAAAGTACCCAATCTAGCAATGGTGTTTTCACAAGAAAGACTTCAGATTTAGGACCAAAGTCTCTCCTGTACTGAGGCTTCATTGAGCACAGAAAACAACTTGAAAGCAACCAGATGTTCGGGCTTGAGGTGGATGGCGGAAAAAGGTCTGCATTGTCTGATTCTAAACTTATCCCAGAAGCATGTAAAGAACAGTGCCTGCTTGGTCTGAATTTCCACAGAAATTGAGCAATTCTGAATCAGAAAAAGCAAAATCGTTGTTTGTACTGGATTTTTTTCCCACTCTATAAAAGCATAGCTCTGATGGAGTGGGAAATCAAGCCCTTCCAGTGGTAAAAATGTTACATWGCTACATGTCATACAATATACCAAATGAGATGGTAACACAGTTCGATATTGTGTGTGTGGTACCTATATTCACAGAACAGGTATCTGAGAGTYACTGTACATTGTAAAGTATGGTTAAGAAATTTCCTTTCCTTGTGTTTTGTAGTTTATAAATTTACTGCAAGTTCAAAAACTGACATATTGACATTCATTGACACTGTGTTGTATTTTGCATCTGCAGTAAAGCAAATACATGCAGAATAGTGGCTTTCCCACAGCGTCCTGCACCAGTATGCCAAATGCACGAACTGAACTAGATCTGAATCTGATCACTGCCACACCTGAAAAGAGAAATTAACCTCCTTGGCTCATTTAGACCTTGACTTCTTTCCTGTGCCAAGACTGTTAGCAAATTTAGGACATAAACAATCAGTCCACTGGCATTGGCATTGAGAACTGAAATCGGGAGACCTTTCAGTGTCCACTGAATGCAGTGTGGTAGCTCAGCTTCAGTGAATCAAAGGCCTGAAAGGAGCCTTACTGAAGTCTGTCTTAGGCAAAGAAAATAGGTAGTAACTTTTGCTGGCAGACTACCAACAGCATCAAACCATTCTCTTTAAAGATAGGCAAGACTGTTGTCTATTTAGCCTATGTCTAATTGCAGCTTCACTGGCCTGAGTTGAGGAAGATGAGGGTAAAAGCAGCAGCTGGGAGAACTGTACACATTGCCCTTCTGTGATGTTCTGACTCACATGGCAGACCCAGGATGGCAAAGATGGAAGAGATGACAGTCACAATTCATCTGGTACATGCCTGTGGGGCTGCCAGGTCAGCCCCAAACCTCCCCATTCAAACCCGTSTGTGAACAAAACTGTCTATGCTCCTTGCTTTACAATTTTGCTAGTGCTTCTGACAGGTCTTAAGTGGGGGAGCCTTGGATCTCATCTGCTCTTGATATTACTCTTGAGACATTGTCTCTCAAACAGGCTTTGAAATCTTTCCTATTTTGATTTCTAATGGTTGCAGAACAGTTTCTTTTACTCTATTTGGCCTGTGCAGTTTTTACTTTTTCTGAWTTTTCCGTTAGTTTTGAAGTGATCTTCACATTAATTTTTCTTGCAAGGGAAAGACTGAGCAGAGCAGTTCTGAAGGAGGAAGGAAATCTTCATCTATTCAAGGGAAGAGCTGGAACAGGTCCATTGTAGCAGTGACTTTTTTGTGCCAGTACTTTATTGCTATGGGAATGCAGTAAGACATGCCTACTATTGAGCTGTCCCTATAGGTCATCTTATTGATCTGACCAGAAAAATGTGTTGCAAAAACTGAACCAGGGAATTCACACTGAAACCCTTAGAGAACCACCCCTGAGAAAAGTCAGGATAAGGACTTCAGGGACTTGTGTTTCTTGACAATGCTTTCTGGATTTATAGCTATTTCTCTCTTTAAAACTTCTGGAGGAAAAARAGGAAAAACCAAGACTTTTTTTGAGGTTTGGTGATTATTCTCATTTACTCTAAAATTCTTAGGKGTCTCTGTGGGTTCTGTTGAGGTTTTAAGCCTGTGCTGAATTCACCTGAGAGTTAGTCTTGTATGTTGCTGATGCTCTATCAGGGGAAAATCCTGACATTCAMAGCCTTTTGACTTATCCTGAACTTAGGAACCTAGATCTTATGTGTCTAAAATTCCCCTCTTCTCTGTGATGAATGGAGGCCTGCAGATCTTATGAAGGTCTTTGAATTAACTAAATTGAAAAGTGCAGATGAAAATACTTCATCTTACTTAAACTATTATTATTTTTACTCTCTGTTAGTCCTGCTG
The DNA here is from genome assembly GCF_003343005.1 of Rhea americana. Classification (NCBI taxonomy): domain Eukaryota; kingdom Metazoa; phylum Chordata; class Aves; order Rheiformes; family Rheidae; genus Rhea; species Rhea americana. The sequence continues at coordinate 459,511 of NW_028185828.1, forward strand.
CATTTTTTCTTTATGAATTGAAATGACTTACATTTTAGGAAGTCTTTGCATCCTATATTTCAAACAGCCCTATCAATATGAGAAAACACTAATACGAATTGTTAAAGCCCATGGGGAATTTTGTCTGGAAGGATTGAAGTATAGTATCTGGAAGATGCAGAAGAAGTGCTAATAAGTATTTAATCTGTTTCCTTTGAACTGCTGTTTGCTTTGTTTGTGCCATATATAGTATATAGTAAATCCCTGAGCAACTTTCATTATTTTATTACCACTTACACCAATTCTGTTTTGCTGCGCACAGTAACATTAATTTGCTCGCTTTGAGTTTGTTCTGTCTCTTGATTACAAGAGCTAGAGGAAACTGCCAGCCGCTTCTTTAATCTGAATTCTATCAATAAATGCTTAATTAGAAGATTCATTAGCTCTGTTTACTCTTTGGATCGGGACTCCCAACTAGGCCACAAAATCTGATGGCAGATTCCTTCTTGCAGCTTCAGGGGCTAGTTCTTAGCTACAAGAATGAATTAAAAAACGTTTGATTTYTGTCTGATTCCAGCAATTAAATGTAAACACAAAAGCTCTTGGACCGACAAGATGAAACTCCCCTACCTTGGCAGCTACAAAGCAATGTACATGGCTTGAACAAGCCTACTCAGCCTATTCTCAAAGAAGTCATTTACTCCTTTGCAAAGACTCRTTGCAGTAAGTGGGTCTTTTGCCAACATGAAAAGTAAAGGGTTAGATTCAAGGTACCAAAGGCCATATCAGAAGACTGTGYGAGTTGGCACTGAGTCATAGCCTTCACTGAAGTCCTGCCGGTTTAGGCTAGCTGAGGCTCTGAGTTTCATCTTTCAAATGCTTTGTCTCCTTGTAAATGATCTTACCTATCTTAAAGTTGTCACCTGAAAGCAGTATTTTATGATGCCCTAAAAGAGGAAAGAATAATTATGACAGTTCTCAGCTGACCAAAGTTATAGAGAGATACCTTTTTTTCTCCCATGATTTAATGAGTTAGAGTCCAATTCTAATTTTGTTCTCATGAGTATTAACTCATCAACCTTAATGGTTGTCACTTCTAGTTTACTCTGGACTGTGCAGGATCGGAATCRGCCAGTCAGATCGTGTGGTACGTGATAGAGCTAGCCAATAGGCATATCATGTATGTRTCCCATAGCAGTAACAGACTGGGATTGCAAAAAAGCAGCAGAATCAACTTCCGTCCTTTTATCTTGCTGTCATTTGTAACCTTGAACATGTTTTCCCCTTCTAGTACTTCCCTAAGGCATTCCTTGAACCTGTCTTTGCATCTTTTATCATTGTCTTGGAAATCTTCTTTACATCATTRTGTTCTTCACAATATAGTGTAATAGTTTTGTCTTGAGTGTTCTTGGATTGTTGTTCCTGCCTGATTCCTTCTCAAAGCAATAATAAATTAAAATGAATTGAGTTATTTTAGCTGATTGAGAGTACAGTTCTCTGCCTAGATAGGTAATATATACCAAGACTAAAGACTTAAATGAGAGTTTCACAGGTCTTTAAATGCCCAATTCCCACTGAATCCTAAAGGAATTTGGACATGAAACTCCTTTAAATTCCTTTGAAAATTACAGCATGTTGCATTTGTTTTTGCAGAAATAGATTACTACTAATAGATTACTACTTTTATATGCATCTCTACAGCCTTTAGCTGTAGAAGCAGGTGAACATATACGGTGAATATACAGACCCTCAGAATATTATTTCCTTGTGCTGTTATATGTTGTTGTTTTCTACTTATGATCCATACTCAGGCATCTTAAGCAATTGGCCCAATTAAAGACCTGAATGTTAAGTGACTAAGAAAAGGGCAACTCTAGGTGTTGGTACGCCCAAAGAGTTGCTCTGGGAGGCCAACTTTATGACAATTGTAAGATTTTAAATGTTCAGTGAAAATAATTTTGTATGTATAGTTTTGTATAAGGAATGTGTGTGGTAAGAGCATGTGCTTTAGCAAATACAGATGGAAATAATAAGAGAAGTTTAGTTTCACTGTTATTTTTAAAGCTGCATGCTTATACCAGCAGCAGTATCCAGAGGCAAACTGTAAATATCTCCTTCTCTGTTTTCTCATTTCTGTTGACCACATTTTGGCTATGCAAGTTGAAGCTGGTTTTGTTGGTGATACAGTGGATAGAAATCCATAAAGAGATGAGGCTGAGCTCACCACACCTCTCAGAGGATGTGAAAGCCTCATAATGTAGTCACAGACTTTACCTCCTTCCARAAACTTAACAGTCTGAATAGACAATAAAGATAAAAGGTTGTTCAAAAGGAATATATCTTTGTGATCTGCATGCACAATTAAAACACGGAGATTGTAGATCTATGGTCATGCAGGGAGCTTGAGCAGGCTGTGAACTTCTGGTTCCTAGTCCAGTGATATACTCTTCCTTTGATTACAGAATCCTGGTGAACAGGTGAGGAATTCATCCCCTGTAACTGAATTATTTTTTTAAACTTTTGAGAGATTTTTCTTCTTGCTGTGTATGTAAGTGGGGTGCAGACAAGCCAAGTTTACCTTCCAGCATATGTTTAATCCTCCCACCTCCATATACACGTGCATTTGTTAGGAAGATGTAAGTGTCTTATTATCTAGTTATCTGGCATATATTGCTGACTATAAAACACAGATGAAAAGAGAGCAGTAAAACTGTCYGACTGTTGTACTGCAGTGTGTTGACTGGTTAAGTTTCACAGCGGGGAGCTGAAGATGCTCAGCTCTGCAGTCTATGAATAAAAACTAAACTTTTTGCAGGCAGTGCATCTAATTTCCTACATCAAGTCGTCTTGCATGAATCAGATTGTTCATATTGTATTTAATTCTCAAGGATGAGAGGCAAGGACTTTTGCCTATGTTGGATGAAATACAAAAGCAGCCCATTGCTCCAGTTTTACGCTAGTATAACTTAATTGAAACATTTGTGTCTGCAGAGGAGTAATCTCTGGCACTACTCCTAGAGCGAAAATGGCTTTGCACCACTCTGCTGCAGAGGTATTTGTAATTTATACAACCTATGCCCATGAGGCTCTCATGGGTTTTGTTGATACTACTAATAAGGGCAGATGAGAAGTTACTATTGTAACTTCTTATTGTAAATGTTTTTCATATGTGCAAATATTTCAGGAAAATGGAAACATTCACTTCCATCAAAACTATTACATTTTTTTTCTTTTTGAGTGTTGGGGAGTGAAAAGGGAATTACTCAAAACTGAAATCCTGAAACTTTGAATCACAAGCAAATTTGAGGATCTTTTATTGTTGAGTAATAAAAAAAGATCAAATTTTCAAGATTTGGAGTTATGACAAGTTCCCAGGCTTTTGCCTTGTGTTACTAAATCCGGATAGCTATAATATTGTATGACAATCATCTCCTCCTATGTTTACTAAGACTAAAATATGGTTACCCCCATAGTGTGGGAGAAGCAGCTCAGCCTGGGAGTAGTCTTCTCTACTGAGAACGGTCTGTTCCACCGTTAGTAGCAAGAGCAAATGCATGCTTCTGTGAGTCCTGTGTAGGTACTGAGCAACATCAGCTGCTTTTGGGCTTTCCATATTTCTCACAGCGGAAGGCAAGGCTTAGTTAGAGCAGAATCTATCATAGTCATTCTTTAAAAGTTTGTAATATCTTCATGATATGCTCTTAGCCCTTCTTTGAGATTAGTGATAAAAACTTAAATGATGAGTTAAATTTAGCTGTTCAGGACATTTTGTTTTATCTTCTAAGCATTTGCAAAATGTTTATATGAATAGATCTTTACTGATTTTTTTTCAGTTGGCTTAATCATCATAATCATATTTTTCCAGTTTGTTAAATGTACATTCATTAACTGATTTTGCAGTCTTACATTCTGTCTAGTCCTATTCCCAGTCTATTTTCCCTCTATACTTAATTGATGCCAATCAATTTGGTGCCTATGTCTTTCCAGAGATCTGAATCCTAAGCATTTTCAGTTTTAGTATTTTTAGCATTTTCAGTGTCATCTTGGACCTTTTAAGCCATCAGGTTAGTAACAACTTGCCTGTCCTTGAATAATGCTTTTTTTTTTTTCTGGTATACAGGTATCAAAATTACAAAATGGATGTGAATAGTAATTGCCCAGAAGACAAGAGATTGTAGCAGATGGTTTTGAAGTATGTAATTCACAAAACCATCAAACCAGGAGCTTTTGTGCCAGTTTATGAGTAGCCACACTGCATCAGTTTGTGCCTTATAAATCCAGCCAAGATCATCTCTTTCASTTCTGTACTTTGATCTAGAATTCCTAGAAATTTTCAGTTGGTAAAGGGATTCTTTGCCCTGAGGACACAGTAACACAGTATCTTTTTTAAATCTTAGGATTGGCACATTTAGTCTGATGGAGTAAATCATAATGAAACACAYTTCTGTTGAGCCAAAGTAATGCTGGGATCTGAAGTTCTCATGGGACTGTTGTTTAAGAACTAAATCCCATATATAATTTGTTTAGTGCCTTTATAATAAATTTTTATTATTGGGATTAGRGGGGATGCCAGCAGCAGAATCAAACTGATTTCCACATTCCCAAGGTAGAGGCTGTGAGGTTTTGAGGCTGCRTGCGCTGGCCTTGTTTCATTGTGAAGAAGAACTTTCAACTAAAATATGAAAAGTGCCCATAGCCCTGCTGCATTAGGAAATTTAGAGCAAGTTGGCACATCTCAAAGACTGTCTGGTGAACAGCCACAGTATCTGGAGGATGTTCTGATTCAGCACGTTTACTGAACAGCCTCCACAAGCTGAGTTGCTGTGGCTCTAAATGAGAAATTAAAATCTCCTTTCTCTGATGAATCCTTCCACGTGGAGAGATGTGCATACCTCATCTACCTAGAGATACAGTTTGCCTTTTCAGGATCAGCAGGAGAGAATCAAGCCCCTTATGTTTAACACAAGATAACATGTTAACACTGTTATCCTCTATGTGTTACTTCACCGCATGCTGTGACATTAATGAGAGCATATTGCACCTTTCAGTGGCACTTGTGATATGGTATTAGTAGTGGCTTACATACAGTAACCGTGTTGAGATGGATAATATAGCGTGTATGTATTTTTAACTGTATCACTGGGAAATGTTTGCTTTATGTTAATAGGCTAAAAAGGCCTAAAACAAAGATCTAAGCCCAGTCCATAAATGCAGACCAAAAATCATTCTTATCRGAATTAACCAAGCCCTTGTGCTTAGTGTGGTCTTGCACAAGTGAGTTACTCCTCCTGAAACGTGCATACAGTATCCTTGCTCTTGAAGGCAATGGCTTAGAGATTGGGTCTTCCATGCTTCAAATTTCTGTAACATTTTCTCCTTCAAGCTGTTGCTTGCCTAATTACATTGCCGGCACTCAACAGCCCATCCTCTCTCCAAATTTGCCAGCACTCAACAGCCCATCCTCTCTCCAAATTTGCCAGCACTCAACAGCCCATCCTCTCTCCAAATTTGTACAGATACAGCATCAGGCAGACTGATGGGGCTCTGCAATATGTGGCAATATAAATAAAAATAAAGCTTATAAGTGGTATCTCATGATCAGTTAAGACAATGATTTGTTATCATAAAGAATACACTTTAAAAAAGTTGAATAAAGAACTTTGTACAAGCGCTAAGATATACTTTTGCCTTTCAAGTACCAAAAAAAGATTTCAAGCTACTTTTTATGATTTTAGGAAAAGATTCCTGATTTGTTTATAATACCCACTGCATGTTCAAAATGAAAGCAGCTTAATTAATTCCTTTTGTTTTTTTACTTCAATAGTGACTACATGCAACTTGTTTTTCATCTTTCTTTTTCCTTCGAGTATGTACATGAAGATAGCAAAGAGGAAATTGTCACAAGACCACAGCATCTGGTTCCGTTAAATCAAAGTTAGGGACATGTGTAGCGCTCTCTAAGGCTCAGATGCTCCTTCTGTTTTATACGTTCAGGTGGTAATAAGCAGAGCAGTGCTCTTGTTTCCACTAATCTGAGGAGAGTAGAAGGAGGGCAAGCTGGGTTGTTCCAGTAACTAATACGATCTTTAGATCTAGTAACATCTGAAGTTTGGGTTAAGACCAGTAAGTCTGGAGATCAGCTCTTCAGTAAGCTTATCAGATGCTCTGAGTCTGCAGACTTTGCTGAAGAAAGAAAAGCCATTCTGTCAGCCTGCAGCCCTGGAAACAGCGGCTCCTGCAGCACAGCAGAGCCAGCAGAGAGCAAGTGCCTTTGTAGGCACAGCACAGTCAAAGAGAGAAGAAAGTGTGTCTTTGGGGAGCCTCCTCAAGGTGCAAATGTGTGGGATGGGTGAGGAGGAGGAAAAGGAAAAGGAGGAGTTATTTCTTCTAGTAATGCGACCCAGTATGTGAAACAGGAGGCAAGCAAGCGAGTTCAGTGCCCTCCCCCACTCCGCCCCCCTTTTTGCTGCTGCTGAGCTCACGGAAAGGACGCATTGCAGATTTTACTTAGGCTGGCCAAAACCGTTCAGCTGTATCTAGGGCTTGCCTTGAGGGGCAGACTCACTATCCATATAATCTGACCTAAATTGTTCTTCAGGGGGATTGTCATCCCAAGAGCAGCCTGCACTGGAAAGAGAAATGCTGGGAACAATAGGAAGGGAAAAGGTTGAAGGAGGGGTTAATTCTGGATTTACAATTCCCTGGAGGAAGACTGCAGTAGTTTGCTGATGCCATGTGCTCCTTCAGCGCCTCCTGCTGGGAATTTAGCCTGATGGAGCAGCAGTTTAGGGGGAGATGGGAGGGGAGAAAGGGAGCTGAAACTTTTAATACTAGCTTGTCAGGGAAGGAGATGGAGCCTGTCTGCATGAGGTGGAATACAGAGTTTAGGATGGGTGTGGCAGGGATAGCAGCAGAGGCAGTTGCAGCCCAAGGAGAAAACTTAGGAGAGGTTTCTCTGTGCATCTTAGGGCTGGATGGGACATTATAATGGAGAATTTGACCTTCTGCACATGGAACAGGAGAGAGAACCTGCATTGCATCAGCTCTTGGCAGTGTTCTCTGCCTGTCACCACAGGAGTGCGATGGTGGGACCTTGCTCGGCCTTCCCTGTAGTAGGGACTGATAGAGGCTTGCTGTAAGCAGAGAGGGGAAGGAAGAGGGAGAAGGGATTGTCAGAGTGGCTGCTGTCAAGTGGAGCTCAGAGAARGCAACAGCCTGCTTCTTCCTCCCTCCCTGCGGGAAGCTGCCGTTTTTGCAGCAGGTCCAGTTGCTGGCAAAAGTTCAACACTGCACCAACTTTTTCAAAGAGAGAAGGGAGGGTGAGAGGAGGAGAGTCCTGCATAGAGGAGGAGCTAGCATGTCCCAGGCTTGCTTTGGCCAGCAGCCCAACTGCTGCAAGCAAGAAAAGAATCAGAAAGAGCAAGCCTCCCCTTTCCCATTCGCCAGCAATACCTGCTTTGCCCCAGCTGTCATATAGTTAACAGAGGATTTTGGTGGCTCCCAGACCTCATCCCAAGAGCTACTGTTTGTGGTTTACACTACATGAAACTCTCCTAAAAGTAGCCAGAAGTGATGCAACAGAATGGGGTAATTGGACAAGCTGTCAGATCAGAAGAATTTTCTCCCAGGAATGTTTTTTCTCAGCCTTCTGAGAATAGGAAGGGACCATGTGAGATTGGGGAAAAAATAAAAAGAAAAACATCCCTTTATGACAAACATGCCCCAGAGGAAGATGTTAAATGAGAAATAGAAAGAGAGAATGTCAACAGGCAGGAAATTAAGCCAAACCTATGGGGAAATGAGGAAATGGCTGAGAAGGAAGCAAGAATGGGCTTTATATCAGTCCTGGGTTTCTTCTCTCTTGCTTCCTTACAGCTTTTGCCAAGCATTGCTTAGAAGGCAGTGCTCATGGGGACTGTGATTTCTCCCTGCCCTGTGCAGATGGTACGAACTGAGCCCACTTATGCAGTGGGGTTGAGAAGAGCCTAATATGATTCACATGAGCAGATTGAGTTCTCTGCTTGTGCCTGACCTTGTACGCTGTGCCACTCTTAGGCAACTGATTTCTTTCTGAGATGTACCTTCATACATACCTCCTTTAGAGAGAACCGTTTCAGTCATGGACCTGCACAAGCAATATTGTTTGGCCCCTTTGTTCTTTTCTATCCTGTGAACATTACTATAGTTAGCTCTGTGAGGAATAGCTGAGGAATAGGAATAGCTGTGGGAGAGTATGACCACATGCAGAAATGAGGGTGTCAGTTGCTCTGCTGCTCCCAGAGAGTAGGAGGTGAATATGTCAGAGAGAGTTAATAGCTTTTCTGCAGCTCTGAGGAGTGCAGTGGTATCTCTGGTCTGCAGTGGGGAGATAACAAGGAAGGGAAGTATGGTAGCTTTACTGGTGGTGTCCCTGGGGCCCGGCCATGGGGAGTGGGCTGTGTTGATGCTCTAGGAAGGCATTAGCTATGGAGGGAGCTGTGACTCCAGGGAGATTTCGGGCAGCAGGAGAGCAGCCCTCTGTGGGAGGGGGCCTGGCAAGGCTGCAGTGTCCATCTGGCAGCTCTTACTGGTGGGGAAGGGCAGGCCTTGTGCTTAAAGCCAGAGAAGGGCGGTGGCTGCCCACATGCTCCCCTTTGCCGCAGAAGGATGCTGAGTCACTTCTGCAGCCTTACTCCTCCTTTTGAAGTTCCCAGTCTTGCCTAGTCTCCTGCAGTGAGACTGATGAAGGCAGCTTAGGCTCTTCTTTCCTTCTAACCTGGCTTTTTTTTTTTTTTTTTTTTTTTTTCCTCCTTCCTTCTCTCCTGTCTGTCTCTCTTCCCCCCCTCCCCTTCTGGATCCCGGTCAAAAAAAGCTATTGCTTTAAAATAAAAAAAAAAATATCGCTGTAGCTGCTATAAGATGATGCTGAATCCATTCCTCCTTTGGTAATGGATCTTCCTGTTAATCTAGAGAGCAGCAATAACATTTGATGAACACAGTGTATACTACAGCAATTTTCTTCTTTAAAGGAGCCCTCTTGGGCATTGAATCAGCAATGATTATCTATCGGGCTGGCATTTCTTGGAAGAAGGGCTGGGGTGCAGGAGACATGATTTTTATTGTGTTTTGCAGGAATAAGCAACAATAAAACACTCTGTACTGCTACTTTGCACTGACTGCTGTACAAGCTATTCCTTTAACCTCTTCTTCCGTGGGGATTACTGCAGAACATCTCAGTAAAACTCTTCAAAGTGCACAGCATGCAGCTTTGGGGAGGATGCTCTGCAGGAAGGTGAAACAGGAATCTCTGTGCAGGACTATGCTTGTTTCGTAGAGGCAGGAGCTTGATATGAAATGGGTGYTGACTGAACACTGAGAAGAGACACAAGAAAAAATTCCATCAGCATTTCACTGTTTGTTCTTTCCAAACGTTAGGGGAAGTTAACATATACAATACCAGATACGAATTTATTAAATTAAAGGTCCTGGTCTCCTGAAAACTTAAGTACTTGTTTAAGCAAGCTTTCTTGTCAACGGATGATGATTCTTGCTTTATGCCTCATAATTTATACCGAACTCTCCTGTAATCTTACCTCCTTCATATTATTACCAAGAGATCTTAGCACTGCTTATTCTTTTAAGATTAACTGATACTTCCCATTTTAAAATCCTGCCTTYATTTATTCACAACTTCTTCTAAAAGTAATATTAAAAAAAAACTTTAATTTTTGCTTTAGAAGCTATTTTGCCCTCCCATATTTTAAAGCAAGGCCTTGAAATTTAATAATGGTGGGTGTTATTTATCATATCTGTTTTGTGTCTGTGTGTTAGGATGAAGTCATTTAATTATGTGATCACACTGTTTTTTTTCCAGAATACTTAGAGACTTACACAGGTTATTCAGGTACATATGTTAATAAGCTTAAATTTTTTATCCTGTCACTGTAATGTTTAGCCCTCTATACTGTATATAGTATGCAWTCCAAATTCTGTGTGGAATACCATTAGTTTTTATAGTTTTTTTTCCTGTGGTGATCACACTGTTATTAATTCTAAAATGCTGTAAAATGGTGAAATGCGTGCAAGAATTAACATTTTATTATTTAATGAATCATTAAAAACAGTTCTCTTTCCTTTAAGTTTTCTGACAAAGCAAGACCAGCTGTGGCCAGTTCCACAATAAATGAGTCTCATTGGCCCTCRGTGGTTTGAAATCTAACTGTAGCCTTAAAAATAGCTATGAGCCCAGCAGGATTCCTTAGCTACACACAAAGAACCCTTGATTGTTAGTCCCTACTGCTTCTAACTCTAGCATTAATTTTAGCCCAGTGACCTGTAATAGTCACAAATGTAAACTTAGGCAGTTGGCCTTGGTGCGGTTCTTCTTTAAATTTCATATAGTTCTAATCCTAACTTTTCTGRGAGATGACTTTGCTGGGGGGAAATTTGCTAGGATGAGTACTTAAAAACTTGGTTCTGAGCTCTGAAAACCTGGCTTCTCATGAGCTGCTGGTTAGATACAGGAAAAACAGTTGCCTTTTTTTCAGCCTGTATTTCAGAATCTGCTCACATACCTGTTGTATAACAAGTCGTTTCCTTTTTCAAGTCTATTTTTAGCTCAGCCGTTCCTAGCTGTACATCTTCAGGAGTATGCAGATGTTATATAACGAATCAGTCATTTTAGTTGTAGAAGGAGGATTAGAGCGAAAGCTTGGAACTGGGGAATCATTTTTGTCAAGTTCTGCAATTTTTATGAAGTTATTTATGTGGATGGAAGTATCCGTCTGTCTGCCTGTAATATCAGTTCTTCAACTTTTCATTTGAATAGCTTTAAGAAGATTACTCAAGTGAATAAGGAGTATGTGCAGGAGGAAGACTGCAGTCTTCCCTTCTCTATGTTTCTCTGTCTTCCTCCCACACTTATCACTGAAGTCTCTGAGCATCGTAAACTGCTTAGAAGGTATAAAACTGGCTTGCCATCCCATGAATAATTGGAATAAATACCTACTATTTGAGCCCTTGCTGTAATCATTGGTGGAGACTGAGATTTGCAAGGTTTGTCCATGTCGTATGATAAAATTGCCAACGTATACAGACCAACCTGCCCTGTGAACTAGGGGCTTACACATCGGCACTGTCAGAATCCCTGAAAATGCCCAGTGCACTTGTATGGCAAAACAAGCAGATGTGAACGGAGGMTGAGTGGGATGTAGAGCAGGTCATATTTATGCTATCCTTTATCAGCTTTTCATTATGTGACTCTTCAATTTCAACAACAAAAAGTATCTTCATTTGTATTTTCCCTGCCATATAAATCCATTTTTATGTTCAGGAAGTAAAGAGAATATAAAATTTACAGGAGGTACGGCTCACTCCAACCCCAGCTCTTTATCAAGATTATGCTGCCTAGCTTGACATAATAAACTGTTTAGCACAGAGAGCACTAGAGCTAAATGACATTTAACCCATATCTGGATTTATTCTGGTTTACTTTACCCTATGAAACGTTTCTCTTCCTATTTCCATCACTGCAACCCACCCACCAGAGACCCACTCTCTAGTAATTGTGTTTGAAAATGATTCACTGCACGTGTTTGGATCTGACAGACTTAATTGCAATGCTCCATCTGTATGAGATCATTTGAAAAAGAAACCGAGAAGAGTCAGAGAAGTGTCAGGATTTAAATTGGATCCCAATGTTTTGTGTATGGTACAGGTTATCAGTTGGGGAATTTATAAATGGATGTCAGGAGGCACATGGTGATTGAATGCAATTGTTTTATTGGAAAGGAAGCATAAACTAACAATACAAAGTTAGTCTGTCCATCAGCATGATAGACACCGTTCATTTGTTAACATCTTTGGCTGTCTATACATTATGGATATGTCATTGTCTATTATTGCCTCATACCTTGCTTATGGCCAGAGTTTGAATGAAATCTGTGAGTTTCAGGGCCAAAGATGTCAAAATAAGTAGTTCAGCCTAACGAACTAAGCTCCAGGTAGGTGTTACCTAAGATTTATTCCCCATTCCCTCCACCTAATCTCTTCAGCAAATCCAGGCATGAATAGTTGTTTTAGGAATAGCTTTGGGGAAGCCTTCCAGATACTAGCACACTCCACCCCCTCACTCCATCTCCCACCCTGAGAAACAAGGCCTGCTGGTAGACCTCATGATCCAGACATGGCAGGAGTCTGTTGCAGATACTTGTACATTAATTTCCCAAGAAGTTGGGCTTAAGTTGGAGGCTCTAGCTATGTCTTTATGCATTTTAAGGGAGAGAGAGATGTAGAGTTGAAAGAGCATGAAGATCTTCTTCCTTTGTCACACTGGACACTCATTTCTGCTAGATCAAAGCAAAGGAGGAGGATTGATAGAGCATACCTAGAGCAAGGCCATTTAGGAGATCTTGCCAGACAAGCCTGCATGGCTCAGTGAACTTGATGSAAAGGGGAAGAGTTAAAAAGGTGTGTGATAAGTGATTAATTTGAGTACCARTTACTGTTACAAACTATAAAAATGATTACTCCTGTTAAAACCAATAAATAATAGGCCTGTCATAGCAATAAGTAAATAACAAAGAGAAAGACCGAGCAGGCTTGTATTTGTTTTGGCCAGGATGTCTTCTGATACTCCAAATGTTGCCTGTTGGGATGAAATCATTCCAACCACAGTGTTTTTCAAGATCTAGCACTTATAAGTCACATTGCTGGAATAATACTGCATATAAGATGATAAGTAAGTGCTGTAGCTTTAGTGCTTTTCTTGGTAACATACTGTGAATTATTTATGCCATCTCTTTATCATCCTGGAGGCTTTGATGAAGGAAGAAAAATGCTTGAGTATGCAGCTTCATTTATAGACCACAGTAAAATGGTGTATGAAACACATGCATCAGCAGGTAGTAGAGTTAGTTATAAGCCACTGTAGGCTGCCTGCCTACATGGGTGTCATATATTAGCTGGAATTGTAGCAAGAAGGAATTTGCTGAAGCCCATCACAGTGGATCTGTTATTAGCTGAGGGTAAAAGCTGTTTTTTTCTCTCTCTCATATCTCTATGAATCTTGTATTATATTGACAGAACAGCTTGGAAAAAAATGTCCTGCAAGTCCCAGTTAAAAGAGATATTTAAGCACAAGCCTAACTTTAAAACATATAAAGCTCTTAATGAGCTCTCTCTCTCTCTCTCTTTTTTTTTTTTTTTTTTTTTTTTTTTTTTAATCAGTGAACTAGCTGGCTTTCATTTCTGTTATATCTGAAGTTCACACCATTACACCTGTTTAACACTTGAATACCCTGGACATTCCAAGAGAATTAGTCACCTAACATGCTTGCATATCCCCGTGAGCCTCACAAAACATCTTTTAGCATCTTTATAGTCCTAACAGTCTTTGTAGTCATGGCTCTAAGTGATTTTTCCAGAATGTCCATTGGAGATCAGGAAACTCAATTCATTTATCTGAGGTCTTGTGTCAGCACTGTTACCCCAAGAATACCCTCTTCTTGTGATATATAAATACCGGTTATAATAATAATAATAAAAAAAGCTGAATAGGTGGATATCTACATTCATCACATATGCAAGGTAAGTGCATTTGACTGTTATGAAAAATGGTGATACTGTAAAAGACAGGTGTCTTCACAACCATGATCCCAAATTCTGCATGCCTTTGCTTGTGCACCTTCTACTGCTGGCTAAAATGTTRCTCCGTAATTAAGTAGATTACTGAGGAGCATGTAGATTCTATTGCCTGTGCAGCTTCAGTAACATTTTAAATTCAATTTGTTAAGGAATATCGACAACATCTCTATTAAATCATCTTATGAAAGAGGTGGAATAAGAGGAACCATTAGCAAATGCCATATGCTAACCTCACTCAAGTCCACACTATAATGTAAGTTACGAACAAAGGCATATTCCCAGATGTCGTTCTCTCTCATGGAAGAGACTTATTAAGTCATCACATCTAGTGTTCAATAGACCTTATAAGGGATGAGGGTTGTGTGAAGGAGAGATGTCACAGACAGATGCAAAGCTGTGTGCATGCCTGACTACAGCATGAGCAATAGTTGAAAAGAGAGGATCATGCAGAGTTTGATGCTGTGAATTTATTCAAAGTTTAATGAGCCAAATCTGCAGCCTTTGCAACCAGCAAGAATTTTGCCTTGATTGGAAAGCCAGCAGAGTAAAGCCCCAAAATAGACACTGGATAATATCCTTTGTACACAACTGCTGTCAAAGTAACTGTCTTTGCTGCAGTTCTTTCTAAGAGATGCTAAGCGACAAGTAACAACAATTCTAGATATACTCATCTACACGTATTAATGTATAGAAATGTAAGCTTGGCTTACTRCATTTTATCCTCTGTTCTTAAAATGACTGCTCTGTGGTTACAGCTTGAGAAATACTCCTCAGATATACTGACTTTCAGTTCTCTTCTCCCATGTAGTGGCTTAATTACTAGTCTACCTTTCTGCCCAGAGAGCAAAATATAGTCAGAGGGTCCTGAGGCTGCTCTAATTATTCCTTATCGTCCAAAAGCTAGGAATAAAACCAGAAATCTTGACCAGCAGGCCCTTATTCTAACTACTTGATTATACTGTTTGCTTACAAAAGCTTTTTATTGCAGAGTTCCAGACTAGTTTAAACTACTTTTTTTCAGACTACCTTTTCTTGCTTTTATTTTAAGGSGTGTTCAGTATTTTACATTATGATGCAGTGGCTTAGGACAGGATTCCAGTGCTCCTTCACAATAGAAATAATAAATAACATTAAGAAAGAAGCTATCTACAAGATAATTACTCTCAGTCTTCAAAGTAACTTGAAGTCATAGTTAAGCTTAAATTTCATTCTAGATAATCATGAAGGCCAATTTGATTAGTAGTGTTTGTGCATGGAAGCCTTCTTTGATATTAGATTATTGCTACATTTTTTCCCTACTGGTCTCAGCCAGTGTTCATTGATTAAGTGTGCTGCTCCAGGCATAAATAAATAAATAAATAAAATCACATCCTGCAGTCCTGCAGCTAATCRATGGGCTGGTTTTTAAAAGCCTGTAGATCATATTACAAGGGCAACTGCTATTGTGGGTTCAGCAGATGTGGCTGAAGGCTGTGATTTTGCATGCAAATGTGATTTAAAAATAAACAGTGCCTCCCTGCATCTTAGCTTTCTGGTTTTAAAAATGGTCTGTTCACTCAATCTTTCACTAGAATGCATCTGTTCAAACATTGTTTTACTATAAGAGTCTGGAGCGACTAGAAGTTTGTTTTAGCACTTCATAYTATTCCACTCTTTGCACAAGGTAAAAGGAATTCCACATCAGAAAAGCCTGTTTTAGCCAATCTTTGATCAATGTCATTGGACACAGTGACCTAATATACACTGGCAAAGCAATTAACTCATTATTTTGCCTGATACCTCTCCTGAAAGTACTAGCTGCAAGCAATATTGACTCTCTGCAGTTTTAATGAAGATGAGCAATTTGATGGTTTGTCTTACCTGCCATAATAATCTTTCCTTTCATTATGTGTACAAAACATAYATTTTTGTGACACACAGTCATACATACTTTACATAGAGACTTACCTATTATTTGACATTCTTATATTCTTAAAGGCCCTTCCAGTGTTAAAATGAAACCCTACTGAAACACTGAAAATGAGATAAGGACATTTGAGAAAGGTTTGTAGGAGGTACTATACAGGCACAGATTTCCAGAGTTAACAGTTTAGATTGACAGGGAAAAACAAATAGCAGAAGAGGTTTTGCCCAAACTTACACTGCAGTAAGGAAGCCCAATCAGAGGGTAGGTGTTAAGTTCAGTTATCTATTGGCATATGCTACTCTCCTCATTACAATCCTACAAAATAAGGTAGTATCCATATAAGAAAGCAGATTCCAAGGTTGACTCTTAACTCACGTATAGTAGTTTATCTATATAAGCAATCTGTCCTAGTACATTACTAGATCCTAAATTAACTCAAGAAAGTGAGACCCTTTTTTATTGTTTTCTAAGGACCTTTAATTAGGTCTTCACACAAGCCGCCTCAGACCAGTTAGAGTTATTGGGGACTTTATCAACAGTTCCTATTAAAAAATCAAGGTATTTATGCTCCTGTCTTCTTATTAAGTCAGCAGATGATTTGCTGTGGAACAGGGACATCTCTATCCCTCCTTCTCAACCTGCCCCACCGTTCCCCTGTTGAAGGATCATAAACACTTGGGAAATTTTGGGCTGTCATGCCAATGCTTTTAAGTCTAAAATAGCAGTGTGTAGGACCACGGACATTAAACATACCTTCTGTTCCAAATACTTGTCTGTTCAATACAGTGTTTCATTGCTCGCTGATGCTCAGCTCTGCATACCTGAGAGTCCGTCCTTGCTCTCTTTTCTACACATATTTCCTATATTTTTCTCTTTCATGTTTAAGAATTGTATTCCTTTGAAATGCAAAACAGTGTAGAAACTGTTGTGTAGGGAGAGCTTTAAGTTGGAGTSTGTAGCTGTGATGAGTCTTTAATATAATAACAGTTAGGTTAACAAACATAAAAGGAAAAACTTTTGAGGAAGAAAGGTCTGTCTCTTTCTTGTCAGGCTCTTAACATACTCAATCTCAAATACAAGTGCTTTGAAGCATTTTGTTTTAGTAGACACTAGATTTCAACCCTAGTCTCTCAGAGATCCCRTTATTGTTAAAGGAAAGGGATATCTTATGGTGGACCACAGGGCYGTTGTAAATATTGTTAAAAAATGTTAGTGAAAAATCAAGAATCATCCTRTAGGATTTAAATTTTTAGTACTAAGTTACCATGGCCAGATCCTGCTTACTTTTCTCTCACTTTAGTCAAAGATGTTTTGCAAGGATAGGTTCAAGAGGGATTTGGCCCTATATCTTTTATGAGATCATTTTTATTTAACCAAGCTGTGGCATATCTGCAGAACTGCCAGTGTCTTTGAGTTGTCTAGCAATCAGCAGTGACAGCAAAACATGATGCTGTTGTGCATTGGCAGATAACATCAAACAAATTGACCTTACATGTCAAGCATGTCACTAAACCAAGCAACTCTATTCTTCCAAAAATAAACATGCGCTCTTTCGTACGCTCTGTCATGCTCTCTCCCCCCCCCCCCCCCTTTTTGTTCTTTTCAGTAAGTAGAACCAATGGCATGTAATTTAGACATTTCAATTTTGGTTTAGAAAGGTTTCATGTACCAAGCTATGAATCTTTCAGTTCTGAGTGTTTTTTCTGAGGACTGGAAGCCAGTGGCTGCTGCGTATTTTCCAGGCTGAGACCAATTTTAGCATTCAGCAACTTCACCTAACCTTGGGGTATCTTAGTTACTCTCGTCTGTACACAAGCAACTTGATCAAGGAATAGGGTCTTTTAAAAGCAGAATCCTGTATCTGTAGATGCCCTTTATTCCTCTCAAAAAAAATTTCTGTAAATAGGGTGATTTATTTTGTGTAATGCAGATTCACTCTTTCTTTACCATATTTTCTCTATTTTATGATACTTGTCCAATATGCTATACTCTTTTTGTACCAATCACCTCARCACATTAGTTGAATTCTTCCTGAAAAGTTCCCATTTCAAATTGAAATACATTGGATCATGCAAAGGTTAAAATGTATGTAAGAGCCTATGTATCTGCGACTGAAGGGGTTCAATATTGTAAGGCAACTACAATACATTATTCAGGAAATCCTAGGCAAGCAGTGTACCTAGTGATTAGGATCAGAAGTTTCTGCACTCTGATACAGTCTTTGTGCTTCTTGCTAGCATGATTTTACATCATTAAGCACCAGAGKGCCTTAAATGAGTTAGTACCGTAGCTTCACTGGCCTTGAAGGAGCACCAGTGCATCATCTTACTTTGACACTGCAGCTAATCATATCCAGAAGATTTAACAGACATGCACCCATAAATTCTGGCATTTGAGCTTCAGATAAAGATTGAAGGTGAAAAACTGAGTTGAAAGCCAAATAGATCCTGCAACGTACAAAGTATATCCTTGGCATATGGGTAGAAATCTGGAAGTCACAAGGTATACAGAAGTTGTTTTAACTCAGTTGTTCAATAGTTCCTGCCCTAATCACTTGTTTGCATTCCCAAAGCTTATTGAAGAAACCAGGAATATTGATCTCTAGGCTTCATTTCTCCAAGCATTAGATGTATGATCAGATAGACACCTTCAGATTCACCTTGAGGGCTGAGTGACCAGAATTTCCAGTGATCAACCCCCAGAATTCTTGTACTGGCTACCCAAAGGAAATTAGCTTTTCAAGTATCCAGTCAACAATTAAAGTGGAACAAAATGAGAGTCTCAAACAAAGTATCTTTAGCCAGCAGAGGTTAAAGACACTATAGTGTGAAAGGTAGGAAGAAAGCATTTTCTAGTCCAGTTTACTTTGTTCTGTCCAGAGAGGAAGCGCCCGTAATAGAGAGTCTTTGGAGAATGAATAAAAGCAGAAGAAATAAATGTAACCTTATCACAATTCTTTGCTCTCTTCTTGTAAATCACTGAATGTAATAAAGTGTATCATCAGATGTGGTGAAGTAGGAAAGCTCTACTAAAATCCATTTTTTAACTGCTTGAAGGTCTGAGACAAAACACTAGTTGTGCACGTTAAGTTTTGTATTGATCTGTGTTAAAAATCTCCATGCAAACATCTTCTAATTCTGAGTTAGTTTGGAACTGGATTTTTCTGCCTGAAAAATGGAAAGGATCTATACGTGCAAAAATAAACRTGGTACCAGGATTGCTAGTGCGCATGTCCTCAACCATAATTCAAGGAACCTTCTGCTATTTTACTTTTGCACCATTCTACTCTCCAGCCTATAACACAGTCCTACAACCAGAAGTCTCTGTTACTAGACAAGGCTTTGCTTTCACGGGCACAGTTATCAGGAAAAAGATCTCTAAATGTAGGTGTAAAAATTGTATAGCATCCTTATATAACACTTACTGGTTTGAATTCCTCTCTCCCCCCCCCCGGCAGCCTTCTCCGCAATCCTGCCTAGGGCTTCTCCTAGGATCCCTCCACCCCCTCACACACACATGCACACGCACATCTTTATAATCACCACTGATTCCACTAGCTTGACTGAAATCATCGCTACATTACTTCAGGGTAAAACAAGAATGTGACCCACCTGTTTAACAGAAACCACTGTACTTTATTTTCYTTCTGACAGCTGCAAGAAGGATTCAGTGCTTTCTAGCAATGAGACAGTGGATATCAGTCTTGAAGCTGCTAGAGATGAGCAAGAGAACTGAGAAACTACTGACAGATTTTAATTTCTTTTACTGGGAGATTTAGGCATTGATGAGAATATAAAAGAACATACGTTCCTCCATCAGGTAACTGTGTCTAGCTTATGTGTAAGGCTCAGTATCACTCTTGTCTGCATTTTCACAGGTCATCTCTTTTTCTTCTTTTCTCTGTAACTGGATATTTCTTTGAAAAAAAATGTGTCACTTTGCTTCCCTCCACATGAACTGCATTTTAACTTGTTTTTTTTTTTTGCTTTTTGTAGCCTCAGACAATTATTTGATAAGACTTAACACAGTTACTTCAGCTGAGCGGTGAGAGGAAGGCAGAAATCTAGGCACCGAAACAGAACAGCAAGACGTATGATTCTGCAGTGCATCCCTCTTGTCCGTACTGCATAGTCATTAATAAACTCTCCTAGGTTTCTCACAACGTGCTGTCAGGATCAAAATCTGGGCTGCCCTTCAGAGGGGAGTGAGGATACTGCAGGTTCAGCTCTTTCCAAATTCAAATAGGTCTAACCTCTGGGGCTGCTCTAATTTTTTGTCTACAACAGCTCCCTCACAAGCCAGCCACAGACAACCTAGAATAGCTGAACTGCAAAATATTTTGTACGGGTTTCCTTAAATCCTTGCACAGGAGTTTCAGTCAGTTGCAGGGAAGAACAGCAATCAGAGATGTGTGTATAGATTCATTTATTTGGCAAGCTGAGGGAGACAGAATTCTATCTTGGGCAGAAATTCAGGTCAGTTGTAAAATGAAAAGTCAAAGGCATTCCTTTAGAAAATGGTTCTCTGCTGTAGCTTCCTCAAACTTCCACTTTTCCTCCATTATTCTGACTGAAAGTGTTTACTGAAGTTGTCCTGAATTTACAAATCGTTGATTTTTCATCAAAACAGCATCTATCAATTTCAATGAAGTTTGACCGAATCATGTAGGAGATTTCAGGCAGAACCTGTGCTCGGAGTTTACCAGATAACCCATATGGGTTAGGAAAAAATGCACGGTCATGCTTGTGTTGGATCTTTGCAATGAAGATCCAGGAATTAAGATTCTCAAGCAGGTATTTACAATCCCTGTTCTCTCTAACAAGCACTTCCTGTGCGAAGTGACACACCAAAATGTTCTTTTGGATGCATATAAATGCATATATATGCAAACTTTTTTTTTGTTTTGAGGCAAGAGAATATATGCAGTGAATATGGACCATATGTATATATCCCAACTGTTATAGCTTAAATACCTCACAACTTGATGTCTGCTTTTCTGAGGCATTTTGTTCTAAAAAGGGTTAAGCTTTCTGTTTGTCGACAGCATTGCAGCAAAGGGGATGAAGTAAGCTTGAAGGGCAGCAGTGATGTACTGCATCTTTAATAGGGTGTGTCCAATCCACTTGCTGCAGTCTCTGCTGCAGTGAAGTTTAAACTGGACTCCGACTGTCTGCCTTGTTAACCCTCCTGTTTAATAATAGTTGGAGATAGTGATCATATTCTGACATCCTGCTGGAACAGCTATTGATCCAAACCCAGCAATCAGCCCATGAAGGATGAGAAACTTTATATAGCACATCTTCCTAGCTTAGTTACCCGTTACTTTGCTTAGTCACAAAAAACTTTTTCAGTCATTCTGAGTTTAGTGAGTTAAAAGGTTTTACTGTGTAGAAAGAGAAGCTAGCCATAGATTTCAGCACTCTGTAGCATGTTATCCTGTTAGTAACTTCACATAGTCATCAGACACATTGTGCAGTAGTTGCTGAATGTTGCCAAGTCAGACAGGCACTTATAAAAAGAGATTATTAGACTGTTGAAGTTCCTTGGAATTTTTAACAAAGCCTTATACTTATTTTACATACAGTGCTAAAAGACACTGAATTTTTAAAGTACCAAGAAGCAGTTTCTACAGGATTGAAAGACATAAGTTCTTTGAAATTTTGCAACCGTATCCTCTGCCTTCATAACTGCAGTGTTAGCAGTACTGTACTGAGGAGGTCCAAAGCCTCATACATAGTTACAGCTTGCTTGTTGCTTTAGGTATACAAAGCCTTCCATAGTCTCAGGGGTGCTTGTTCTCTTTATATATAAACATTTGTCTGTAACAGATACCAAATTTAAATCATGTGAATTTGTGAATTACAAAGTTGACAGTGTTCACAGTTATTTTTTAGATAAAAGGAAGACACCATACTACTTCTACAGACAGCTAGTTCTACAGACTAACTTTTAATTTGTTATTTCCCTAACATACTGTGCTGCTGTATGAAGGGTTCCAATGTCACCGTATGCAATTTCTGTTTCATGTTTAGATCCTGTCCTTTTTTAATTGAAGTTTTGATCATAATAGGCAGCCAAGACTTCATCTTTCTTCCACTGAACTGAAGCTAGTGGCAAATATCCCATTAACCTTAATCAAAAGGTAAAATTTAAACAAAACGAATCTATAATTCAGGCTATCAGTTCAGTTGCAACTTGTGAGTTCTTATGGACTCATGCTGCTAGCTCATTTGTATGCATGAAATCCTGGAGAATAGGTGGAGTCCAGCTAAAACTGATCAGACTTCCTGCTAATATTAGGGACAATTATAGTAGGTCTGATTGCAAGATTAGTCTCTGTAATTATAATGTGGCAAACATCATTTCTGCTCGTCTGTGAACTGTCCATTGTACTTTTGGCACTGCAAATGAACAGTCATTCAGTTTCCTCTGATGTCACAAGATTTCACAATTCCAGATCCTGTGGAGACTTCAGARAAGCTTATAGAAAACTGTAATTGAGTAGCATTTCACATAGAATTATACAGCACATACATTTTCAAAGACAGTGCAGAGCCAGACTTCAAAGCTGATTGAGTGATGTTACCCGTAGTGTAGAGCAAGCCCTTTTAGATGGCACTGTGCATCAACTATATGAACAGTGAAATGCTGCTGATTCATTTGTATCTTTACTTTCCCTTATGCGAACTGTAGTGCCACCAAGTGCCAGTCTGTAGTAAGAAAGCAGCACTGCCTGGTTTATACAGACAACGTCTAAATGATTTCGGGGGGAATGCAGCGATCTGCAGCAGGTGAAATCAGAGCAAAATATATTCTCTGAAACACAGAAATAGAGAGGCTGGAAGTTGAGATTAAAATATGGGTTCTTCCAAAGCCTTAAAACTCACTGTAATGGAATTATAAAAACAGATTTAGCCACATTCTCAGCTTAAATTTATTGACTGCAAAGAAAGTACGATTCAGGAATTAATATACCAGACATTAATGCTAATACATGGTTCTCAACAAAAAAGTACCGAATGCTTTGTTCCTGAGCACTTCCTTTTCTCAAAAACAAAAGATTCAGCGGATTTCTCAACAGAATTATGAGGAGTGGCCTGAAAGCAAACATGAGGGATCTGGGCTGCATGTTTTGTAGTGGGAAAAGAAGTGTGAACTGTCACTCATGAATAATGCCTCATCATTTTGAAAGAGAGATACCAGGTATGCGCCGGTAGAAACAACAAAGGAACAAAATCTTCGGTCCTTCTACTCACTCCAAATAACACATTAATAACTTTATTTTTAAAATGATTAAAATTTATTTTAAAAACACTAACTGTAGTTCATGGAACAGATTCAAAACGAATCAAGAGTCTGGCAGAGAGATTTCATATTAATTTGGATCTTACTCTGTTGATCTCTGAAATGCTAGTTCTGCTGGTGACAAATGAAGTAAAGAAAAGGAGAGATGATGTTAAGATGCAACTGTGGCAGCCTTAAAGCAGTGATGGATGGGACAATGCATCGTATGAATGCATTAATGTTATGTAATTTCAGCTTGCAAGCTTGCCAAAACTGACATAAATAGCTAGAACATTTTTAGGTGTAAACTCTTCTTGATTCTCAAGGGGATTGTATCTGCCAGGACTGACTGTGCTGCTATTTTTTTCTATACCACTCAAGGTGATCAAGATCTTAAAAACTGAAGGTCTGAGCTGCGTGTCTTCCTCCATGTTATGAGAGGGGAATAATGCCTGCATTTAGAGCTCAATTAATATAAACTCTTGCTGTTCTCTTCAGTAGAGCTTTGCTGGATTGTACCATCTCAGGCTGTATATTAATCAAAAGTCCAGTCTTTCAGAGTGCTTGATTGCCTGATTCCTTTTGAACTGAAGTATTTTATACTCAGTGATTACTATGATTACACTATACTACTACAACAATCCTGTTAATAAGACTGGAATACTTGAATGTGAAATTAAATCTATTAACTCCAGTGTGAGTAGGTGGTCTTGAGTCTTGTACAGAAGGAGATCACTCTCAGGATGGGGCTGCTAGCCCAATGAAGAGTTGTTCCCTTCAGTATATTTTCTATTCACTTCTTGCATATAGACCTAATTGACTTTTTCCTACRTGTACAAAAACTGGAAATATTGAAGTGGTAGATAAGGCCCTATGATTTTTACTTCTTTATCTTAAAGGATGCAGAGTTCCTTAGCCCTTGCAAGTTGAGGGTGTAGCTCACCAGGAGAGCTGTCTGTTCCTTACAGTGCTGAAACACTAGGCCTGGGAATGGCTTCGTCAAATTGCAGATGAAGTGTGCTTCTGCCTTCCTGCCCTAAAACAATACATTGAGCTGCTACCTGTGAAGCAGTCCTCCCATCTCGTACTCATTGAAACTAGCACTCACTGAAACTCACCGAGAGATTTGTATCACTGAACTGAAAAGAATTAGAATTAACCGATGAATGTATATCTTAAGACGTATGAAACATTCAAAGACCTGAGAGATGTCAGCATGGCATTGAAGGCAGCAGAATGGTGCTGATTTACAGCAGCTCAGATCCAGTATTCTCACTTTCTTTCTAAAACAGACTTCTAGCTTGCACATTATAGCTTGCACATGAGCACACGTAAAAAACGTACACATTTTTTTCATAAGACAAAAGGCTTCATCCCTTTTATGCAGGTTTTTTTTTCATTTGTTATGCAGTTTTAGCATGGCCCTAATTTATATCTCATTACTGAACTAACATTCTAAGCTAACGGTTGTCATCTCTCTACCTCTGTTACTTCATATACTTACAAAAGAATGTGAATCTGATCTTGGAATGCTATAGTGCTTAATGCTGCACAATGAAAGTTGATATATGATGACACTCTCTGTCTTACTCAGATTATACTTTAATGTCAGTAAAGCAATAATACAGTCAAGTTGTCCTGCCTTCCTTGTAGTGCAGTTTTGATGAACAAATTAATCAAGACTTTCTAGACTGCTGTGTTAGAGCTAAGCATTATTTGGGCTGAATAGGGTGTCAGCAGTCTAGTGCTCTTGGATTTTGGTACTAAACTCCCTAATTAAAATCAAGAAGAACAGAAAGACAGAGGGAAGCTTTTTCTTACTGTAGAGAATTACCAGTTGCCAGCAAGTAATTTTATTTTCTTTTGCTTGGTTGGTTGCTTTTGTTTTGCTACAGACAGTGCATACATTTCTAAATGCCTGGCAACAGTGATGTGACGTCAGTCTAGCACACTCCTGAGCAACAGAAATCGGAGTGCCTTGTCAGTGTGTTCTCCTTGGGAGAGCTAGCTGCCTTGTGCTAATGCTGGGATAGGCTGTATCTCAGACTTCCTGACTGCACAGGGAAGTAAAAACCTCTGAAAACAAGATGCTTGGCCTAGCTAGAGAGGGGGGTTATAAACACTGCTGGTGGTGGGTAGTTGGTACATCACTGAGGGTGGTTCTGAATGCAGCTCTTCTGCAGAAGCAGGAGGCCCCCCTGGCAGAGCCACAATCTTCAGAAGAATAAAATACGGCTGATGAGCTATTTCCGTGCAAGATAATGGTTCCCAGTTCCTGCAGGCACTGTGGAGCAATCTATTATAGAGAGTTCAGCTCAGCCAATTGCCAGCATCTGTCTCGGTGACTTCTGAGTGTTCCAGGTTCCCACAGACAAGTATTCAGAATACAGAAGTTTTGCTAAAAAACAGGTATATGACATTCAAAATAAAACAGGTGTAATGTGGCATGCTGAGAGAAGCATGCAGAGGGTATTTCTTGCATTCTCTTAACATTTCTCTTGAACATAAATTTTGAAAACTGGGTGGCCAATTGCCCACTTTTAAACTTTTGTACTGCCATTTATGGCTTTGAAAGGAAGATGTCTTGAGTTGTAGTTTACCTGGAGATCTATACAGATCCTTGTATATCATGGGTGTGAAAATACCCCTTTTGTTTTCACACAGTGCAAATAGAGAAAACATCACTGAATGACAAGTTTCTCTCATATTGTGTCTCTTTGTTTTTGAGGAGCTAGTTTTTCATGTAGAAGACTGAATCTCTCCTGTGAATGGGAGATGAACTTTTTATTAGTGTTTGCTGCAGAAATATTTGAAGCATGCAAGGACTTTAATAGGAAATAACATTGCACAAAATTAAATGCTGGAAGCTAACTAGTCAGCCATGCAAAATGCTGTTTCTCCATGTATACGTGTTGAACTGCTCTCTCTTGCTGCTGCTGAGGAACCAGCCTGTGGRTTTCAAGGGTTACAGACTGTGCTAAAAAATGGTCCAGAGGACAGTTGCCGTTCCGCAGTGAAGAGCATTCTGTCCTTCCAGAGATTAGACTATTCCCTGCTGAGTCTGGGAGAGGACTATTGTTTTCCATGCTGATCTTGTAGTGGCACCTAGTGTTTAAGAGATAGAACAGCTTCTTCTCCAAGACATTTGGGACTGCAGTAACCTTGAGGACTTCCCTTGAGATAAAGCATTTGTAGATCTCCTCTTATGCAGAATACCACTCCCGCATGAGCACTGTAGACTTAGATCTTTTAAAATAAATAGTTTCTAATGCYCTCCCTATCCCTACATCACAGTACTTTCCTTTGATTCTTAAATTTAGTAATTTTTTTCTTCAGACTCTGATATATTTGTCATTAATTCTCCCTCTTAGGTGCTTAAGATCTCCTCTGCCCTCAGTGCTACTTTCCATTTCCCTGTAGCAGGGATTTTTCTCACCCAGTACAACTGTAGAAGTTTTGCTACTTTGGGGGCTCTAGGCCCCTTAGGACCCCTGTAGTCCCTTCAGAATGCCTGTGGAGCCCTTCTTCATGCCCTGGAACCCTCTCTGGGGGCTTTTTTTTTTTTTTTCTTTTTTTTTTTTTTTTTTTTTTTGGAGGGATGCAACTCTGTTAGACTCTCTGTGAGGACTCTCTTAGAATAAACCTCATGCTCTGGGAGCATCAGGAGAACAAAGGTGGCATCTGTTACCATTACTGAAATGTCAGAAGTCTCTGTTAAAGCTCTGCCCTCCTTTCATGGGATTGTATGGGAAAGGAAGGGGAAGAACGCAGTGCATAGAACAGCCATGRGAAGCAGAGTGTAAGTTGAGAGATTTATTAGGGGTTTTTGCCAGAGGTCTTCAAACCTCTAGACTGTACTGATAATAGGTGTTCATTACTTGTCTGTTCCAAACCCCTTCCTGCAAGGAGTGTGAACCAAGACTACTTTCCTCCCTTTTTTYTTTCTTTTCTCCCCTTTACAAAAGAAAAAGCTCTGCATTTGATGTTCAGCACATTATTATATCRTGGTGGATGCACTGCCCAGAGCTCGTGTACTATCCTGCGGGTATGCGTATGCAAGAGAGAGTCAAAGCTTAAAATGTCATCTAAAGTTTTATTTCCAGAATAGAGAGATTTCCCAGGAGAAGTGCTCTACCTCTGGAGAATCAAAACTGAATAAGACATTACAAGAATTTTCCTTTAAAAATGAAAACCTCTTTCAAGCCTGAGAGAATTGACTTACCAAGAACACATTTAAAGCTCTGAAGACAGGCTCTTATCAGCAGTACTACGTGCATCAGACAGTATCCTAAAAAAACTGATTATTGTGTTGTTACTGTTCCTCAGTTTTAGCTCTCCATAATATGAATATATCTCTTTCCTCTTCTTTTTTTCAGCAAGAAGAAAGGGAAATCAGAAGGTTGAAGGAAAAAAAAACACCCATAAAAAGAAAATATTAGATGAATGGAGAAATTCTTAGGGCTGTGAAATGCATTATTTATTCCCATGCAAATGGAACTGACTCATGAGAAACAATTGGTCTTTATTTTTTATTCTGAAGTATGCATCACAATAAAATTTTGTGCTGGTTCAGAGCATTTCCTCTAAAGCTCCCAAAGCTCCTTATGCAAATAAATTAAGACCTGTGAGTAAATACAGGGTTTTTCTTTTTTTGAGATACAAGGAATATACTACATTCAAAACTCATAAGTTAAATTAGTACTTTTGTAGAATTGCATATAATCATTGTTTCCAGCAAAATAAAGCATAGCCACATCTTTGTAACTAAAATACGTGCTATTTTTAAGCAGATATTATTCTGAGCCACAATATTCATATACTGGCTTCTTGGTTGCTTTTATTGTTCATGGTCATGTCTAGAAACATCAGAGTTTAGTATTTTAATTGTTAAGTTTGTTTATTATTGAATTTATTTATTACTGAGTTTATTTATTATTGAGTTTATCAGTCCTAAGGTCTAGGCTTAATTTTTGTTTTTAGCAGCATTGGTTTATTTTGTGAGAAATAATTACATATGTCAGTGGAGACAAGCAACCCTCAAACTCCTGTGACATCAGTCAGGTCCTTCCAAAAGGACTTACATTCAGTCCATCCATCTGAATCTAAATCTTCCAATCACCAACCAAATCTCTTCAATTTTGTCAATAAGCAACCTTAGAAATAAAGCAAAAGCAATTACTCATTTTCAGAAAATGCATCTGAACTCCTTAGGAAAAAAACACYCTACTCTTGCATGTAGCAGGCTTCCAACTGGTGTTTTTAGCTTTCAGATGTCCTGACTCCTGAAATCAGAGGCTTGATTTTGTAGTAATTCTTTTCATATAGTCTTCCCAGAAGCAGAGGAAGAGAAAGACTACTGTTTTTTAAAAAAGTTTTATTGATTGCAGTCTGCTGAAGACAACTGTGACATCTGCACATGTCTCGTAAGAATTATTGGAAGCTTATTTGTGGCCTTGAAATTTTGATTAAATCTGACCATACTACCCCCTGCTGAAGACACTTGCGGGAACAAGCTCTTCAGACATTAAAGATGTAAAAGATACATTAAATATAAAACAGTCGATATCAATGATTCAGCTCTGATGGATGGATACCACAGGCATTGCAAAGGGGCTTCTACTAATAGGCACTTTGGAATTAGCCAGTGATTCTTAATGAAAATGCCTGCTAGCACTTCCTCCTTTTAATCTTTAGCATGATCTCAAAAAGGAGGGAGGAACAGRATCTGTGGAAAAAAAAGTACAATGTAAATTCAGAGATTGCAAAACGTCTCTGGCAGCTCTGCTGTGGTGGCTCCAGGTGAGGGTTCTGGCATATGTGGTAGAAAAGAAACAGGGATATAGAGGCAAGGAAGACTCAACCAGGATTCATACTGGTGTAAATAAGCAGACTGTCTAAAATACCAGGCTACTGGTTAGAGACGARTGTGTCCCTTTCAGATAAACATCACTTGCTGTTCGTGCTATTATTACTATATTAAAAAAAATTGTTGAAATCTTGATCTTATTAAAGTCAATCTGAGCATTACTACTGACATCATCTCTCAACTCCTCGAGTGTTGGCAAAACACTTTCCTACCTGTTGCTGATGTTAAAACAAACTTCCATCTCAGCTTTCCTTGCTGTTCTGTGCTTTGTAATTATATATTCAATATTTTTTTTCCTTTATTCTGTAGTCCTTAGCAGTGGATTGTCTCTTAGGGGTGAATGAAGAATTACACAGTATCAGCAATAACTATGTTTATTTTTCTATCAGGAAATTAACAGAGCTCTGTTGTATCTCACTGATTATGAAACCAATTTAATTTTCCATTGAAAAAGGGAATAATATAACATAATAAAATCCACGGTACTTTAGCATTGAAATTAAGGTATTTTATCAGCAGTAACAAAAYATTTATTTCCACAGTAATTATTCAGTAAGATAGGACAAGGATTTCCAAGCGTATTCACAGTATGAATGGTGTCATAAAACAGATTTTGCCCTGGGGACATTTTTCTACTGTTCTAAATCTAGCCAAATTCTATGCTTCCTTTTCACAGTTGCAGACCCTTTATGGAGCTGCTGTATGCAATTATGTACATGGAAAACAATATTAGAAGATGAATGAATATGCTTTTAATGTAATTAGGAACAAGGGGCAGAAAACATAACCCTGTGACCATTTGACTCTATACAAATCATCAACAACTAGGCGAAAGAACAACCATCACTATTATGCCTTTTTCACAGACAAATAACCWGTTTGGGCCAGAGGAGTTTAAGTGAACCCAGCAGTTGTGAAAGTGATCTTTCTTGAATTAATGTATAGAGTTCTTCCTCTAGCATCAAAATGGTCTTTAATAAAATAGCAATAAAATACAGTGGTTAATAAAGAATGAGAATTTGTGATCCCTGGGTTATGTCTCAAGCTCTGAAAACTTCCTTCCTTAGCGTAAAGATTTAAAAAATGAAATTTTCCTCCTCCCTTCACAGCAATTAGCTATGTTATGTAGTTTTAAAAGGCAGTGCCAACTCAACTGTTCTTCCTCTCCAAGTTCTAGTTTTCCTTTGCGAACCAGTGAAATGAGTTTCTTTAAGACCACTTTCAGAATCTTCCTAGTCTTTTGTTCTTTAGGCTGATTTACTGTGAAGAATGGAATGGCAATGGCATCARTACTTTTGCAGGAAGTTACTTGCTGCTTGCTTTTTATCATTTCTAAATTGTAAAGCTCAAATGTGCTCAAGTCAGTAACTGAGGAAGCTTTAAATAACCCAGAATTTACCTAGATACAAGTCCCACTCAGACACATACTCAGATTCCTTTGATTGATGCCTAGTGAAATAACAAGTCATGCAAATTGCTAATRGTCATTTTTTGTAGAAATATCTGGACTGTTTCAGTCACCTGCTAAAGATRTGATGCATTTGCTACTGTGGCAGTAAATCAGAACCTAAGTTAATGTAAATCCACATAGAAGCATTGWCATCAGTGGAGAAATGCTCATTTACAGCAACTGACTGTATTCTCCTATTTCCTTAAATCTACTGGCTTTACTTCATCTGGGTAGCTCCTACTTCATCAGATCAGGTGTTGACAGGACTAGGTTACAGAGATCTTTTCTCTTTCTTCACACATTCTGTAATAAAAACTTGAACTGCTGAAGATCTATTCCTGTTGAACTTTCTCATTCTGTTAGTCCCAAGAAATAATCCAAATGCCACTCCAGCAATTTTGAATTAGTTCAAGATTTTACCCAAGGCCACTGACTTACAAACCCTTTCATCGAACACGTAAGCAGTCTTTAAGACAACGGGAATTGCAAGATAGCCTCTGCCTATGCCTTTTACTGACCTTTTAAAAAGAAGCTCAAAAGCAAGATAAAGCAATTTAATATCCAGCCATTGGGAAAGGTCTTGGCATCATGACTTGAAATACAGCAACAGATGATCTCCAACTAAAATTAATGTCACAACTCTTTTTGACATCACTGAGAGCAACGTTTGGTGCATAAAATGTGAATAGCAAGCAAAACAATTGATTTCAATGAAGCTGTGCTGATTTATATCCATTGAGCAACAAGATCACTGAATGAGTTACTAATATGAATAATAAAGTATGGCTTCCAGCAGTAATTCATTCATGAGCTGAAGAGCTGGATTTGCTTCTGGCCCATGGGAATCTTTCTTGCTGTATGTGATAGCAATAAATGAATTTGAGTGAATTATGGTTGACGAAGATAGTTAAAAACAGTGTTACAAGAGAGATTTTTGAAGGCTCTAAAACTTCAGGTTTAATTTTCCATTGTGTTTCATTTCAGGAATATTAGGTTTGGGGCTTGGAGTACTTACAGAAGTAATGTATTGGCCTTTTCACATTGAGCTGGTGCAGATAAGTACATGAATGCATACATCATGCAGTATCATGCAGCACTGCAGGCATTTGCAGTACTGAACATATTTTTCAGTGTTATAAAGATGGTGTCACCCTTTGCACTTCCTTATGAAGCTAAAAATCCTACTGAGCTTTGCAAAAGTGTTGATTTCATGACTGGGGTTCTGKTTTGCATGGATGGGATTCATGCCTGAACAAAGGGAGAGCTCACCATCTGGATAAAATACAGACTAGATGCAAAGATTCTTCTGTCTGTCTTTAATAAGGAACACTTTGAGGGGGGTAGGAAAGCAAAGCTTTGAAATTTTAATAAACTTAGACATGAAAATACAAAGTAATTAAAATGGAAGCGCCAAGTAAGTGATTACTCAGAACCTGTTTGTCTGATTTAAGAATACATTAAGGCAGAGATTTTCAAAGCTGCCTAAGGGTTGTTGTGGTCCCCATTCCTGTTTAATTGAGAAGGAGTCAAGTTTCAGCACTCAGATGGCTTTGGAAATTTTTATACAAAAACATGAATCAGAGATGATCACGTTTCATCTACAGTTTCCCTTAACAAAAAGTGATAAACCTGTCTAACAAACCATTACCTTATTGAGCCCTGTTTTACCTCAGCTCAACAGTGTATAATAGTACTGAAATCAACAGCTCTAGCCCACTACGACTAAAGAAATGCAGTGCTGATTTGGAGGGAATCCAGGGGAACTACATAGCTGTGTGGCTGCAGACATATCCCTTGCTGTGGATACTAGTCATGACAGTTGCTGCTGATAATGGCATGTAAAATCCTTTTGACCCCTCCAAGAAATCTGTGCCTGCCTATACTTGGAATGCAGGTCCTGGAATCACGAACACTGGGAGATTCTGGACACTGCTGAACCCAACTTAATAAGCCATGTGAAGACAGCATCTCTGCAGCATCTAAATTTGAGCTAGTAAGTCTATGGTCTATGTGGGACGGTATAGGGGACATGTCATATCAGGTCTTTATCAACTGAGACATACACTGGCAAATCTAAACMTGAATGGCTTTCTGAGAAAATGACCATTCCTACATGATCTTCAACAAGAATCAGCTTTCGAGGCATTTTTGAAATTCCTGCTACGTACCTATCAGCATCATTAAGCTTCTAAATACCTGTACAAATCTGTCCCCAAGACGTACATCAGTTGTGGAAAGGGAATCACATGCTTTTGAGATTTTTACACAAAAGTAACAACTTTTACATGGCATCTTCTCTATTACTCATCTTCTCAGAAATACTTTTATGCACAGTTCTGCTTGTTTGTCATCCTAGGATATCCTGCAGGCTAACAGAGAAATACTATATGCCCTGCCTAAGGAGCAATTTATTCTATGTCCTATAAATAAAACAAGGAACCAGTGAATACTCATTCATCTTAGATCTTGGATCAATATACAGATCTGTTACTTATTTCTTTGAGTAAAGAAATTATTTCCTTCCATCACTGCAGGTAGAACAAACTGTGAGATGTAATTGCAAGAAAGGGGTCTTGGAATGCATGAAGTGGGGTTAGTTACACAGTCCTTTGTTTCCTCTTTAGTCCTAAGTAGGGGAGGTAACTTCTGTACCAGTTAGACAAACCATAGTCCCATGTGATAATTGAAAGATTGGTTGCAGCAGTTCTAAACATCAGCTTAGGTGATAGATATTTGCCCTTTCTCACAGCTATGCTGGTGCAGAATAATCCAGAGATGAGTGCCAGTGATACTGGTGCCAGGTAAATACTGGTTTAGTTGAGAAGTAGTTAGATATACCCCATTAACAGAACACAAAAATGAACTAATGAAAACTAAGTAACCAAACTAGCATTTTAAAAAAGGCCTTATTGATCTATTTGCATAACAAAATGCACAGTGAAATACTCAGCTCTGTGTGTGTGTGTGTGTGTGTGTGTGTGTGTGTGTGTAAAACTCAGCTGTGAGATCTTCAGATAACATGTTAAGGTATTACTTCATAATAAAACATGTACAGACAGATGGGTAAAAACACTGTTTTCTCTTGTTTGTGGTGTGTGTATGTATTTACGTATTTAATTGTTTATATAGCATACTATCCTGCCTTGTAATTATGGTTTCTGCTAGTGGCCAGAAAATAAGGATCCAAATCTGAACCAGATCATTCATCAGCTGTTGAAATTGCATAGTTAAATTATTGTCCATAGGGCTGTAGATGTAGTATTGGTTTTTGAGTTGATGTACTAAAACAACTTACTGTTTTGCTAAACAGCATGGGTTCATTATTGCCTTGTTTTCTTCACTCTTACTGCTCCATTTCTTTTGCTTTGGCTTATAGGCCCTTTGATTCAGATATCATCACRTATGTGCACGTAATCTAGCAAAATAGAATCCAGGCTGGTGACTGGAAGAGTTTTTTCATGTCAGCACAGGAAATAGCTTCTTTTCTTCTCTTTTCCATTCATCCAATGAAGACTGATTTTCTTTTGCTATTGTAGTCCTTATTTTGAACAGGAGAGGGCACCGGAACTACATTTCTTCAACTCCAGTTATGCCACAAAAAGGAGATGCAGTTAGTGCTTCAAAGATGTTTTCTGGACGCGTTATTTTTTTTATGACTCTGTTAACATTGTGAAGTGCTAAGTTTAGATAGAAGTTTTCCTTCAGCAGTCTGATTCTTTACACAAAAACAATATAACTTTTTAGTGCACTAAAAATGTGAATGAATCCCAGTCACTAGAGTTCTCTACCAGCTCTGATCTGCAACATGATCTMAGGACTGTCTTTTTGATGTGGTGCATATGTAAACCAAGTTAATTGCTGGTATAACCTCAAATAGAATTTAACTATCTTGCTCCTGTATGGGGCAAAGAACAGGGTTYGTACTGTTCACCATTAACTGCCTCGATTAAGCCATACTTAAACGTTGAAAAAAGAAGGAAAAAATCATCCAATATATTTGGTAATATTACCAACTAAAATAAAAGGCTTTCTAAAATAATCCTACTTTCAGCAATAGCTGGGGTTGCTTATTCCATGTGCCCCTGACATTTGGAAATCATTGCATTTAATGAATCATTCACCAACTTTCTCTACTTCAGTATTAAAACCAGCTACTCTAGTTACTGCTTGTCTGTCTTTCATTCTTTGCTCTGTTTTTCAATTGCTGCCAAGAATTTGTTTTATCTGTGTTGGAAAATACTGGCACAGTTCAACCAGCTCAACTGCAACACCAAGARTCTTAAAGTAAAATCAAGGTTCTAGGCTGTCAGTTAAACTCTTCATTAGAGAACCTCTAGCCAAAAGCCTTGGCACCTAGAATACAGGCCTCCTTTCAACTCATTTCAGTGTCTTTCTGAATACTTYTCTCTTCTGATACTCTGGCCTCTCAGATCTAAGCACTCTCCCCTGTCCATCTCTTGTCRTCTACAAGATACTCATCACACTGCTTCTCTCCTTGGTAGGATGTGATGCTATAGAAAGCCATTGTCAMGCATAAATAAAATGGAAAGATAAAGAACTATCTTTACCAGAAAAGAAACAGATGTTACTCACTTTCTTAGGAGGGACATTTAACAGAGTTTGGATGTYTGCACATAGATGTACAGAGGGGAATGTTTAGCGTGAAGCACTGAAACTTTTACAGGACTAACACTTAAGGCATCCCTAAAGCAGCCCACCAGGGGCATGTGGAGAGTTCCCWGGATGGAAGAGAATGCAAGGTGATGTAAAGAAGGCAGTCTCCTCTGCATTGCTTTTTCTGCTGAAGCTCAGAAGCTCTTTTTCTATTTTTATCAGGGAATATTTTGGAATCCAGACAGATTTGTATGTAACATTTGTATTAATGTATGTAACATTACATGGATATCACCACAGCTAGGTGACTAACTTACTGTGTGTGAAACAAATTCATAGGCCACATAYTCTTTACAGAGACAGATCAGCAGGTACTGTTAAAAATACAGTATGTTGTACAGTGTTACTGAGACTGATAGTGATATCAAATGTCCTTATGTCTGAAATCCCACCTGGCAGAGAGCAAGTTTATTTGTTGGAGAGAGCAAGTTAGCAGTAATTAATTCATATTTGTATTATTCTACCACTTAGAGGCGCCAGTGAAGATCAAGGCAAGTTAAACCTGTGAAGATCAAGGCAAGTTAAACCTAGTAGGAGCACAGGTGAGAAAGTCTTGTAGTATGATAAGCTGTTCTGAACACGAGAGAGGTGGGCTGGGAATCAGAGAGATGAAGTGATTTGCTCAGGGCCACACAGCAGCTGAGCAAACAGAGCTACTCCAAGTGCTTCTCACTTGTAATGTAAAATAATAAGAAAGATTATCTCCCCAAATTTACAAGCTTTGGTGCAGTTAAACAGGTGGTTAGATTTTCAAATATTCTTAGTTCTCATTGACTTCCRTGGGAGACAAGCAAACTGCAAATATCAGGCACTAATAAAAATCAGACTTGGTTACTTATGAGCCCAGAGATAAGAACAGAGCCTGGGTCTCTTCAGGTCCAACCTGCTTCTCTGTTTTCACCAAACTTTTTGTAAAGAATCTACTAGCGTAGTTTGGAAAGGTGCTGGTTAATTAAGGCTGTAAGGAGTAGATGTTACTGGAAACCCCTCTCCCAGACAGTTTGCTGCACCGCAGGCAGCATAACTGCAGCAGCCAGACAATCCGGTCCAGGGCAGGACCGCAGAGCTGCGTCGCGGGGTCCGGGCGGGTACCGCAGCATATGGCTCCGGTTTAGCCAGTCCCAGTTCACAGCACTGAAGTCAAATGGAAGTTTACATCATGAGGCACCAAGTCGATCTGATAAACAAGAACGCCGTGTCTTTTGCAAAATGCAGTCCTGTGACCACTTTTCCAAATGCTTGAARTAATATTAAATAACCCTTTCATTTGTATTAATTAAAAAAAAATGTGTAACTTTGGTAATAGTGAGGAAATACCCCCACACATGTATTATCTATGGGTATACTAAGTAGCAGTAACGAGGACTATTTCCCACCAGCCGTGACTTTTCTCCCCCGCTTTTCTCCACACTGTTTCCCCCAGTGTTTGACTTCATTTCTCCCCAGCGCCGCATTAACATGCTGCCCGGCCCCGCGGGGAGCGCAGGGGCGGCGCCGCGGCCGGAGCGCTGCCCGGGGCGGGGCGGGGAGCAGGTGATCCCTGCCGGAGCGGAGCGGAGCGGGTGAGAGCCGCCTTCCTCCCTCCCTCCCTCGCTCCTTCCCTCCCTCCTCTTCCCTCCTCCTCCCTCTCCCTCCGTCCCCTCCTCTCCGCGCGGCGCGGCGCGGCGGAGGAGGCAGGAAAGTTGCGCGGCTGCCGGGAAGTTTCGTAGCATGGCGGAGCGGCCCGGGGCGGCGGGCGAGCGGCCACGCTGAGCCGAGCCGAGCCGAGCCGAGCCGAGCCGAGCCGTGGGGAAGCGCCCGCCGGCCGGCATGGCCCGCTGGATCCCCACCAAGCGGGAGAAGTACGGGGTCGGTGAGTGCCAGCCCCGGGCTGCTCGGGCGGCCCGGCCCGGCCCGGCCCGCCGGGCGCCCCTTCCCCCGTCCCCTGCGCGGCGCGCTCCGTCGCCGCCCTTAGTAGGGTAATTCCTCTTCTCCTGCGTGCCCAGGAGCCCGTGGCTGGTCTCTCCTCTCCTCCACACATTATTATTGTTAAGGTTTCTACTGTCTTCTACTTGCAAGCTTGAGCTGTGGCTGTTCTCTGGGACTGTGTTAGTCTTCGGGCCCGTGGGATTGAGGCAGGGGTGCCTGCTCGGGTCACACCCTCTGTGCTCTGGTTTCTGGCCTGGAAGTTCACAGCTGATCTTTTAAGTTTTCAGTATATTTTATGGTAAAGAGCTGCCTCTAAAGTAGCAGCAAAAATGTCTAGTATTGCTGCCAAAAGGAGATATAAATGGAGAAGATAATGACAAAATGTGAGTGTTGAAATGAGGGAATCCAGGACTATGGGTAATATTTTTGTAGGGAGTGGATATCTTGACAGAATAGTATTTTGGTGTAAGGGAAGGAGCTTGAGAGGTTTAACCGATATCTTGTACCTTGTGCCCTGTCTGCCTCCTTACCTTTGAAAGCTTGCTTTCCACTAGGAGGAACATAACCAGTGCTGCTGCTGCTGCTAAGCTCTCCTTTTCTTGAGAGTGTGACAAATTAAAAACCACAGAGTTCTGAGGTTGTGTGAGAACTGGACAGAGAACAGTAGGCAGGAAACCACTAATGACACAACTTCTTATAGTTTATTTTAATGACGAGTGATCTTGTTCCCTTGTATTCTCCAGTGGACTTTTTTGATACGAGGAGAAGTTTGTAGTTTCATGCTTACAAAGCGTTAGTTACTCTAGCTCCCATGAGGTTGTTCATTCAAGTTCAGTCCAGGAGTTTAAAAGTAGAAAACCCCATCTTGCATGGTTTTGCATAAAATAAACTTGAAAAAAGTTACTTGATTTTTGAAGTGGCTTTGCAGAAAAACTGCCCGCTTGCAGGACTATAGCTGAAGTTTGACTGGGTAACTTCAGAGATACTACATGCAGCACAACCTTATCGAGTTTGCTGTGGTAACTGGGAGGGTGTGGAGTACTGTATACCCTGAACTTTGTTTCTTGCTGCATAGGTAACAACCTAAGCTGTTTATGGTCATGTGGGAGCCCATATATWTGACTTGGTGACGTTATTGTGAGCATCAGGATTTAAAATTTTGGTGTTACTACCAGGTGAATTGTAACCCTAATATGAACAGTTGGGCTAGATTGTGATTTTTTTTTTTAAAGCATACTTTTGTGCAAGGCTATGTTATCTCAAGAGTGGCCTTGGGCAGTAGGATGAATCAGAGGCACTACTCTAATCAACACTTTTTTTTTCTCACTTCCGGGGTGAGTTTTTGTTGCAGGCTTGAGGCAACTGCTGATTATGACATGTTGTCTCCCACAAAGGGCGCAGGCTTGTGAGTAAGCAGGGTGGAGGCAGAACTGCCACTTCCCTTATGATCCTGRTCAAGAAGTGTGCCAGTGAGAATTATCCTTCTTACCTCTGCGTTCAGACAGCTGTATGAAAAGGATATTTATCTTCTGCATGCAGACGTGTGAACCAAATTGAAATCCTGTTTATAGTGCTTCAGCTCTTGCATTTAATTCATAAGCACAACCAGTAGGGTTAACTCACGGGCAGTAAATGGAATTATTCTGCAGTCACTGACTTTATCAAGCAGTGTTTGCTGTGTGCTGTTAATGAGTCTTCTCAATCTRTCAGGTTTCTTTTCTACAGATGCATCCTGGGGTGTGTTAAAGCTTTGCACTTCAGTACCAGTCCTCTATTTGTTTTTGTGCTTAAGTTTCCTATCAGAAATGACAATAGCACATGTCCATCATAGAAGGSTTAAGCATATATAAGCATATTTTTGTAGGATTTAGACTGTAGTTTGTAAGGTCACTGATGTTTGGAACAGTGTGTGGACTGATTGCATGAGATAGAAGTCTACTGCTGTACAAAAGAGACCAGGTTAGAGCAGASGCATTAAGCTCTTTCTCCTGATGATTCAGTCTCAAGAAGTTGATGTGGGTTGAAAGGAGAGTGAAAGTTCCTTGGGCCACTTACCTTGGTTAGCAAGCAGATTAATCAAAGGTTGCCTGTCAGTACCCCTTACGAAGGTGGCTGTAATGAGTGACTAGGTAGTGCCACTTACTTGCTCGACACAAGCCATTAGATGGTAGCAGCTTTCAGTCATTGGTAGCATGGGTGAATTGATAGTGTGAAGTGGAAAGATGAAGATTTTTTGTTCTTTTTTCTTAAAGAAAGAATGCAAGCATTATGGCTGTTAGTAATTTGTGCTCTTAAAACTAATACAGAAGTATTCACGTTTATTTTAAACACAACCCTATAAATTGTACCAGCACAATAAGATATTCCAAGAAGCAAGCAGTGATTCATTGTCACTCATTTGACTTCTGCAGTTCTCTTCAGAATGGTTTATATCCTGGATTATGTTCTTCAGATTTGTTGACTTTAGGGTCAAACTGATTTGCTGTCATCTAGAAGTTTTGTCCTCAGTTGTCTAAACCTGGTGACTGCTACCTTTAGCATGGGTACCACAGATGGCATGGCATACAGCAGAGAACGTGAGACTGGAAATTGTAGCAGCTTTAGAGAAGCATATGTGAGAGACAAACAGCTTGCACTTGCTTGCTCCCATTGAGTTCCAACCCAACAACAGATGGCAGTTTGGGAGCTTCAGCATTGTGAAAGGATAAAAAGACTGCCCATCATCTGATGGGCAGCATCTCACCTCTTTAAGCAACCACATTTTCTGGGTCTCAGTAAGTGTTGCTTTCCAACATGCTTAACCTCTAATTTGGGAAGGACAGATGCAATCTGGTGCATCTTCCTTGAAAGTTTGTCAGTCTTTTCTCCCAATTAAATGAAGTAACGTATCTGCAGGCAGCTTCTTCTCTCATAAAAAAAGGTGTCATTTTCATAATGCCTTTCACACGGACATACATACGTCTGCTTCAGTGAAAGCAGTTTGTTTTGAAGTTTTGGGTGAAGGAATAGCTGAATGACTTCCTGTAGTTTTTAATGGAACATTTTTTGTTGTCTGCTCAGTTTAGAATGATTAACTTACAGCAAAAGGTATCAACAATAAAATAATTTTTTCTGCCTGATCCTTTGCTTCATACTCAGTTTTGAAAGCAAAGTATGATGGTGATGCAGCTTAATTTGACTGAAGGTTACTGTGATTCAGGTTCCTTAGATTGTTTCTCTTTTTTCRCCAAATGTTGGTGGAAGAAGTGTGTTAATCCCCCCTATGGTGCCTCAGGAATCGAATTAAAAGGTCAGGGTGGAATTGCATGCTTTGTTATTTCTTGTTTCGAAATAGGTATGTCAGTAATATTGTTAGGGGTTATCATTACCTCCTCAGAAACAATTGAAATATTTGCTGCCAGGATTGAAGTGAATTGTATTCTGAAAGAGTTTAGTCTCTGAAAGAGTGACACAGGTTTGCGTTAACACTTCAATTTAAGATTATTACTTTTCCATTGTAACAAAAAAAAAAACAGTTCTTGTTTCTTTGGTTGTCATCTATTTTTAACATGTAAGTACTCTTTGTGGACTGTAAAAGACTAGGTTAATGGTTTCGGTACCAACTATTCCAGTATTTGGAGTTTGTGGAATCATGTGTTATTCTCTTCCAGTATAAATCCAGGCTGCCATCAGAAGAAGCAATCTGACCCATTCTCTCTGCTTCTTGCCTCATGCAATAACTATTCAGAAAGCAAGTAGTAGCAGTGTAGGGAACTGAACAAGCTCAAAGCAGATTTGGATATAAAGTGGTGAATTTTCAGCCAAAACAGTTTCCAGATGAAGGTAATGATGCCTCAGGTACATATGCTGTCCATGTCATCTTTGACTGGGAAATAATAGGTGAGATGTGTGTGTTTACAGTTATGTAGTTTGGTCTATGAATGCACCTGTGTTCAACCAGTTCACAAATCTGGTCTTCCAGGATGAGAAATTGTTACTTGGTCTTACTGAAAGAGCTCTAAGACTCGAGGTCCAGAATAGCTTGTATTCTGGTAAGAGTAGTGGCTTGTACCTGCGTTCCCTGGTATCTCTTGAAATGTAAATTTACTGTTGGTTTTGGGATAGCTGCTGTTTCATAGTGCTTGTATGCTAGGACTGGGAAAAGACTAGGAAGGTTTTGGAATTTGGTCCTCTGCAGTTGCTGGCAGCTTATAATAGCTAATGGAGAATTCACTGCATCAACCACAAAATGCTTCAATGCAGCATTAAACTTAAAGCTTGCAACAAAAGACCAAAAGCCAGAAATTGTCATGTCTTACTCGCAAAGAGCAAGAGAAAGCAAAGGCATTTGTTGCCTGTAATCTCTCCAAACTGTTAAATGTATGTCTTGGGGTGTTGTTGTAAGTCCACAAAACTTCCCTGGTCAGTGAGGTGTATTAATGCATTGTTTGTTTTTTAGTAAACCTTATATGTACTAAGTAAAATCAGAAACATGTTTTGTTTAGAGAATATCTTAGAATGTTGTGTTTGCAGGTGCAGGGAAGCTAATAGGTCAGTCACTCTGTGTTTAGGAAGTGTCTTGATCTGAATTGGTGTGGTTAAAAAAAGAAAAAAAACCAGAAACTTTTGGGCATCTTCAGTTCCCAAGTTTTCTCTGCCTCTTCACCTTTTATTTTAGGAATTTCCATTTTACACTTTAAATTTGGAACAACAGTTCCAAAAAAAGCATGGCCATTAGCCATAGATAAAATAGGTCAGCCGTGTAACCRAAAGAAACTGTTTGCCATGATGGCAAATAGCAGACTTTAAATTTTGATCTATCATCTTTTATTTATTTATTTGGAATGGATTTTGTGGTAAATTGACAGGTAATTGCCCCTAGTAGTTACTGGTGTCCTTTTAAACCCATTATATTCTTTTCTACTGGAGGGGTCAGGGCATAGGTCTATTCTTGAAGCAAAGAAGTGTTTACACTATTGAAATACCATGTGATGGTTGAGTTACAATCGGCTGCATCATCTCTTAGGAATGGCAGTCATTTTTCGAATGTAAACCAGGGCTTGCCAGCTACACTTGTGATTTATGTGAGCAGAAATGSAAAGGATCAGAGAGGAAGAGAGAGTGCTGCAGAATAAGATTTTCTTTCTAATGATTTGATTTGTGGTAAYTTCTGATGGACTTGGCCATCAGGTCTTGGCTTCATGTTCAGACTTCRTATTTCTTCTGTAAAGTTGTCCTGAAATACAGTCTGTGAACGAAAGAGTTTCACAGTACTGATAGTACATCATGATCATGTACTGTCAAATTAGAGCAAAACTCCTATATGTTTAGACTTGTTGCATGCTTTGCACTAGCTCTCCTGCAGAACGCTTCTGTTCTGTGACTGAAGTCCACTATTGTGCAACAGATCCTTGACTAGGGCTCCAAATGGATACAAGAATCTGACTACATAGACCTGATGGTGTGAGTAGCCCAGTGCAAGTAAAATTTCCATTTTTAGAAAAGTGTACTGAAGGAGATCAAACTCGGTGCAAATGTAGAGCTGCATCTGGTTAGCTTTAGGTGAGATGTTGTTCCGAAAACAAAAAGGAGGGAAGCGGGGAGGGAATGGGGATGGGAAGAGAGATTTATTTAAATTGGCACATATCTCTGCCCTGATACACTTCAGCTTAAAACAGGCTTATTTAGATGCATATTAATTCAATTAGGAATAGGTTCAAGCTGAACAGAAAGCCCATTCTATAGAGTTAATCATTGACATGTGGACAGTGATACCATTATTTTCCAAAAAGAAAACTTAAATCTCCATTCCCTCCGGTACAAGCTTATGTACAGTGCAAAATTTTTATGCGCCAGGTTTAGCAATGCATGATACTGAGCTTCTATTTCTTTAATGGGATTCAACCTTCCTCTCTTGAATTTGAACAAAAGGACTAAAAGGGGAGCAAGAAAAAGTCATGTTGTGTCTTGCTGTCTCTTATTGAAGTAAACATAAATAAAATGTATATCAGGCTAATGAAATGCATATGAGATTCTTCTTAGAGAAATATTTAAATCTTCTTCCATACTCAGTAAGCTTTTTTTAAAAATCCATATTTAGCTGTACTATATAATGGATTTGGGGGCTCTAGAGAGAATTTCATTGCATGATAAGGTTAGATTTAATGTTAACTTCTTCGTTCTCATGCACCTACAGTGTTTGTATTGGAACCAGTACAAGGAGATATTGTAATTACAGAGCAAAGTGATTTTATTTTTATATTTATTTATAAAAACAACGAAAAAATTCGGACCTTTCTTTTCTGACGTGAGTGGAGGAAACTACTACAAATCCAGTTCCCGTTGTAGATGTGACCCTTTTTCTTTGCATTGATAGAAATGCTCTCTTTTCCATGTACTTTATTATGGTTTGTGGCTGCTGATTGCCTTGAAAAATAAAATCCTGACACCACTGAGAGCTGAGAAATTGTGTTTTTCAGGGAGGACACATTTCATTGCTTAGTTAATGATAGTACTTAATTTAGTTCCTCAATTTTAACTGCTGTTCCTGAAATTTACTTTGTATGAGAGTTGACTATACACTGCTTTATGCTTCCGTAGTCCTTTCTCTTTTGTTAATCTGTATTAGTGCGAGTCTCTCTTCTTACTTTTGGTGGCTATTACTCTACCTCTTAAGTAGTTCCCTGTGAAACTAGTCTTGTGGACTTCAAAGGCATTGCTCACATGAACAAGACGTGTAACCATTCAACTTGTAACTTTTAACTGCTTGTAACCATCCCCCTCCAGAGGAACCTTCTGACTTTTTGGATGCTTTAGCTCTTGGATGTCCATCTTGGAACACCATTAGCAGACTTTTTTTTTTTTTTTTTTTTTTTTTTTTTGGAAGATGAATAAAATCAGGACCCTTCCAATCTGTTTTTGTGGGGCATCTGGAACTGCTAGTTGCTTTCTAGGGTTTCCCTGAGCTGTCTCCTGTTTAAAAGATGTGGGCGCAGTTGTTCAGAAGTGTCAAGAGTCTGTAAGTGTCAGTAGTAGCTTCTGCTGGAGTAAGGTATGCCTGCCACTTTGGAATTTTACGTACATCTCATGCTTTTTGCAGTGATTCTTTTGTCATAGGRCTGTAATTTTGCAGTGATTCTTTTGTCATAGGACTGTAATTTCGCACAGGCGAAGAGGAACTATTATTAATTACTTTCTGTTTTTAATTTTCAAAATTCATAAATTGAGAACTTCAACCAATACAATATTGATCAAGAAGCAGCAAACCTGTAATAATTCTTCCATGACTTTCAAAAGTCAAAAAATTTACACAAATTCTAGACACAGGCTTGACAGAGCTTCTTTAAGCCGCGTCCTTTTTTGCTAATGTATTTAGCTTGACTGATTGGATGTTTCTTTAGCATTTTTTTAGGGGGGGAAAAGTCCTGTTTATGCAACCATGTTAAAGGCAATCACAGCCAAGTTT
The DNA here is from genome assembly GCF_003343005.1 of Rhea americana. Lineage (NCBI taxonomy): Eukaryota > Metazoa > Chordata > Aves > Rheiformes > Rheidae > Rhea > Rhea americana. Next base: position 503,645 of record NW_028185828.1, read on the forward strand.
AAAACTATCTTAGTCCAAAATTATAAACACATTTATCCCCTAGTTACAAGGATGAGGATTGTGCTTTCATTGCATTTAATTTTTCTTTGAATGCCTAAAATACTTCAATGAATATTGCTGCATTTGCCAGGAAACCTGTAGGAATAAAACCATAACATAAACATAAATTACTAGACAGTTTTCTAGGTGGCCAGTTCGTGGTCTGCTTCAAAGACTGAAGATGATAAACAGTGCTAGTTTGGTCCAACTGCAAATACARTATAAGTTTTCAGTATAGATGATTAAAAATATCTTTCTGGTGTGGTACAGACTGTACCAAGGAAGATCCATCAGAAATAGAGGCAGGAGAGCATTATTTAAAGGATGAATTGCTCTAGCAGCCTCTTGATTGTGCTGGACAGCTATCTGAAAGTTTCATCGGACTATATCTAAAAGGTAGTGATTGTTCTGTGGACGTTATCCTTTTGCCCCTTCTTATGAGCTCCAATTTTTGGATGTTTTGCTGCAATGAAAGTGGACCTCCATTTAAGTGCTAAATCTGAGCAAAAAAATGATTGCGATGTAGAGATGATAGGGTTTTTTGCTCTTGGAAAACTTGGCACTTTGATCCTCTTCAGTACTAAAACAATTTATGAATTCAGTTGTATTGTTCTGATGTTGTTGTAGTGTCATGGGCAAATAATGGCTAAATTGTTCTGAAAATGYAGGAGTTTTTGTTTTTTAAAATGCAGGAGTAGCTTAAATTGGAGTGCCTTGCAACATTCCAATTTTGCAGTGCTCTGACAGCATAACGAAGGCTTCACGCTGGATAGAGATGTAACTTAATGGAAACGAATAAAGCCTCTCCAGAAAAAGAGGAAGGCTGCAATGCATGGTACCTAGCGTGATACCACGTTCCTCAACTCAAATGCACAAGATGCAAGGAGATGAAATTGATATGCTTACAGCAAGTTTGAGAGCAGCTTGTTCTTCCTTGCAGATCAATATTTTTGTTTGGCCTTCTTCCTTCCAGAGCAAGTCCCTTAGCTCCCAGCCAAGATTTCTTTATTCCTCTTTCACACTTGTCCTCTGCTTATTATTTGCTTGTTCCCTGAGGTAGATGGCAAGATAAAAATCTTAAGGATGAAAGGTCTCTGGAAATGTGAAGTTGTATATCTCACTGTGCAGTGTCACTTTTAAGTGCATGGAGCTTGTGTCTTTTTGTAAACATGAATCAATGAAATGAGACATCCATTCTGGGAGAGTAATCTGTTATGATGCCCATGTTGAATGAGAGATGCTGAAGGTACGCAGGCCAGCTGAAATACCTATGGTAATGCATATCAGAAATCCTGCTTGTGTTAATCTTGCAGCATGAGTTAGCTCAAGGTAGAGTTTCCGTAGTGGTGCTGTCCTGTTGAGGGAAAGAGGCTTCCGGCAGCATATCCCCAAATTCCTTGAACTGTAGTAAGCCAAGAGACTCTTACGGTGTTTTCTCATGCAAATTCTGGGAGAACTTGTCTGTCTCTGAGCACATGAGTGGAAACCGGAACGTATAGGAGGCCTGAAAACACTTGTGCCACACTAGTTTCTAGCTGTGTTTCTGATAAGTTGTGTTTGCAGCTCGTGAAGTGACGTCACTTTAGCTTTAGATTCCCTGTGGGTCTGTCGGCTTGAGTTTGAGGTCGATTATGCATAGGTCTGATGCTAGCAAGAGACAATGTGCAAGTTTTAACTCAAGTGAACTTCACGGTGAAAACTAGCCTATAGGCACTTGGGCTCCATGCTCAAATATTTTACTCATTAGACCTCCCCATATTTCTTCACCCTCACTCCCACTGGAAGTAACGTGTGCAGTGAAAACTCATTAGATAGTAATGCTTGTAGTTCTGTACAGTAGTAATTCCAAGGATTTTTTTCATTTCCTTTGAAGTTTTGCCCAGCAAGAACTGGGACAGCRATTTAAAGCCAGTGGCAAAAATTCACTTAGTTCTTTTGAAAGTGCAACCCACTTTCAAGTTAGGAATTAGCTGAGTGGTACAATTTCCCAAGTGATGGATTTCACTTTTGTTATTACAAATCTACTTGAAAGTTTTGTTGCAGAAAGAAAGTGAACAGTTGCAGGATTGGGGATGGGGAAGGGGAGGGGAGATTACATACAGACTTTGTGGACACAAATTCAGTTGCAATTGTATGTGCATTGTAAAGTGAGCCTCAGTTACTCCACAAAAATGGAAGCATTCAAAACAGGAGGTTGCTTTTGTGAAAAGTGAAGTTATACATTCCAAATCTAACCACTGTACATACTTATTAGAGGGTAAGTACCACAGCAGATATTCAGAAGTTCATAGATATGAAACCTGTTTTGCAGAGGACAGTCTGAAGAGTGCTTATGTGCACATTCTTTTCCAAGTCTCTCCGAAGTAGGAAACATCAGGAATGTGCATAATATTAAGAGTTTTACTGAGTTCTCTGATACCGGTAGGCTAGCCTAGCTCCAGATCAGAYTGATTCATTGAAAGTGGCAAAACTGGATTTCTGGGGTTATGTGATGGATGAGACCATGTTATTAGGTTAGAACTGTTCTTCTAAAGGACAATGCTATGATTTAGKATATTTTTGAGAGAGTATTCATCTTTCAGACTGGATGCTACTGCTCAGGTTTCAAAGATGCAAAATATACCTGCAGGGTGTGGAAGATGAACATCTTAAAATGATATCAATCATCCTTTAACTAATAAGATCTGTAAGTCACCTGCCATTATGGTATCTGGTTCTCATAGCCTTTACCAGTGTGGAGGAAAGGAAAGCCTTGTCTTGAGTCCTGCATGTTGGGGAGGTCATTATGTCACAGTGAAAGAGCATTTGAATTTATATTGTGGTAAATAAATGAACTAACATGGTATGTTTTGTGATATTAGAGCTGGTAAAAGACACAGCTTTGATGGTACCAGGATCCGAGGTTTCTCTGTAGCACCATTGTAATTACAATGTTGGTRACTGTTGCTGCACCTGTGCTCCCTCACCCAGCTTCATCCTGCTCAGAACAGACTATTGCTAAAACCTGAGTGGTAGTTTGGAGTTCCTGCCTTCATTTCTCTGCCTCCACTGAAGGAGGGTTGGCTTAGTGAAGTAGCAGGGTCTTGTAGTAGCAGGTTAGAGAACTGTTAATTCGAGGGCAGTCTTTCAGACCCAGAAAACCGTGTGTTGTCATCTTCATGTGCTCAGAAGCAGTTTCTGGCATGTGAGCTCCAGGTTGGCTACTCCTGCATCTGTTCATTCCGCTTGAACACTAACATGCTTTTGTATGTTGTTTGGTTTGAATTAGGCAGACCTGAAATAAACTGTGGCCTTAAAAGCTGTTCTGCACTGTGGCTAACACTTCATGATTTTTATCTTCTCTTTTTGTATGTTTGAACATCTTAGGCACTATTCTCACTGACCGCAGGAAGCAGACGGAGACTGGTAGTGTGGTGCGAACAAAAGCTAAGGACGTTTTTTTAACGTGGAGCCTAGTTAAGTGTGCAGACAACCTTAAATGGTTGTTGTAGAAAGAAGATGAATCAAAGGTGATCTGATAAAAATTTACAAAAAGATAAATCTGCAAGARGTGGTAGATCAGGCTTTTTTGTTTTCCATCTCATCTCTGCTAAAGGGGACTAGAATTGCAGYTTTAATAAAAGGAAGTAAATTTTGATATATCAAGCATTGCACTCAGTCAGAGGTAGTAAAGTCAGGAGTAGGTTGGCTTTCATGCTGCTTGTACTCCATTGGCATGTAGCAGTCCCTCTTACTCCAGACATGAGCTGAGACGGCTAATGTAGCCGTCTATTATTTCTAATAAGAATTAAAATMCTTAAGGACCTTTTGGAGTAAAAAGTAACAAGCAGATTATGAAGAAAATCTATTTAGCTAATATTTTGTATGTACATTTCCTATATAAAAAATAAAATGCCTACTTACGTACTGTGACTCTTTTGGATTATTCTGGTGCACGTCTTCTGAAAATAGTTTCAGAAAATTACTGCACATGTAAACACAGCTGAATTTTAAGGTCTTGCCCTTTTAAGGGCAAATTGAACTTTTCTGTGGAAGTGAAATTCCACAGCTTATGTAACATTTGAGGGCAGACTGGGTGGTTATAAACCCTAAAAGCTCTGCATTGAGTTGAGTCTTTAGTCAGAGGGTGAAGTTAGTGTGTTTCCGTGGGTGAGTTAAGAATGGGCTCTAATGTCTGTGTGAGTGCTGGCCTGAGGATTTATCTGTACCCTATGTTGCAGTATAGATGTGCTCTGAGATCAGTCTGCCTTATTTTCAGAATGCTGTTGTGGCATGAATACTTTGCAATATAGWGTTGAGGGAAAGAGGACTAATGGGGATTCTGTAGATATGAAAAAATGGATTTTCCTTTATAAAAGATTTTCCTTTATAGTCAGTATGCCTGTTTGAACAGTCTTGAATCATCTCAGCGTGTCTGATCCGAATCTAGTAAAAGGTTCTAATTAACCTGTGTGCTAATTTGTCACTGGATCTGCTGCTTGTTCCAGAGCATTGCTGTGGAACTGACTGGTTTTAGTCTGTAGTTTAACATTGTAACAGACCCTTATATCATCTTGTTGGAGTACTTTATAACACTTGTGAAGCTATCTCCTTTCTCATGGGCTGAGCGTGGTAGGTCGGGTTTGTCTAAAGCAATGTAGGCCTTAGACTAAACCATTGATCCTAGCACATGTTCTGTAGTTTAATGAAGAGGAAGACAGAAATAACCTGTGTTGATGATAGCATAACTGAAAAAAGTCTTTCCTAGTCCCAAACCTGGCATTCAGTTTGATTTAGTGTGTGTGTGCAGGACACTGCAAAACCTTAGAGTACTAGCTTTCCCTATATCCAGGGTAATATTCTGTGATTCAGAGGAAATGAGAAAAATCTTAGCATGTTTTTGATCAATTGTGCATCTGGAAAACGTACCTTCTTGGCCTCGTAGGTGAGCAGTTGACTAACATTTGGTTAGTAGCATAGACTTAGGATGGAACTGCAGATGTTAGAAGTGTGTTGTGAACAGTGTGAATCTTCCTGTTTCCTCCTGGTTCTCAGAGGAGAGGAATGAACATAAAGACTGACGTTTACGAGTCCAAATTAGGAAGGCTGTGCCATATTGTTTTGCATAGGCAGACTGTAATTTCTCAGTTAAATCATTTTGAATTGTTTTTAAAAAAGTTTAAGGGTAAGTAGAAGTCCTTCCAAATGTGATCTGTGTGTGAGATCAGTCTGAAACAGTAAGTATACAAGAGATGAAGAGTCCACCTCTAGTGCCTCAGATGGTTGACTCTGAAGCATAATGATGACTGTTAAAGTGTTTACATCTGAGTAATCCTATCATTTTGGATTATTTGCATTCAAAATGCTAAGCATTTACTTGGAACTTTGCAGAATAGAGACTGAACATCAGCTAATTACGAGTAGTCATTTGTAGCATAACAGTTGGTTAATGTGCATGTTTCACAGTCCTGAGCCATGACTGACTCTCTTTTGAAGAAATCTTGACACACAACTCTAATTAAGCTATTTTCAATTTTTCAGACACAAATTCCTGGGAATTTACAAGAAAGAAGTTTTTGCCTGAACATCAAAAAACCTTTGTTCCTATTAAGAATTAATTCCTTGGGCAGTTCCTTGTGTTTTAAATAAAGCTACTGTTTTTTTTGGTTCTATCTTGGCAACAGACAGCATACCAGCCCTCCCCAAATGAGACTGTCCAGCATAAATGCCAGTTCTTAATGCAGGGTTGTTGCAGCATAAAAGCACATACTTCTCTTTCTGTACGATAGTTTTGACTCTTTGGTTGAAAGATGTAATGAGATTAAGTCTGGTTATTGCTAAAGCATTGAATGTGATCCTTTGTTCAGAGGAAGCAAGGCAGAGCTCTCTCCTGTCAGATAGTCGGGAGGGCAGACTTCAGAGAAGTGGGACATGATATTGGGAAGCTGTTATTGTGTCTTTGTCATGGGTGGAGGAGTGGCTATTCTGAGCCAAGTGAGAGATAACAGATCTTGCAGTATAGCTGCTTTRTGGGGTTTTTTGTTTGTTTTTTTTTTTTAAGGTCAATAATCTAGATTTCAACTACATTTAAGCAAGTTATTGAGGAAAAGATGCCATTTCATTCTGCTCTGAATTGCAGACAGTGACACATGACAGTTTCTGCCTCATTCATTTAGTTTCAGCCGTTTTAGCTACACTTCCCTTTCAGGACGGGCTTGAAAATTAGTTATGATCTGGRGCTTAAAATGGGACTAGGAATTCAAATTTTTGCTTTTCATCTTTGAGTATGTTGTGGAATAACTGTCTATGGCATTCAGTTCAGTCCCTCAGTTTCTCTGTGTGCAGAGGACCCTTGCCACCTCTCTAGCACTCATTGATAATACTGTGAAAGACACCGCGTTAGTGCAGGCAGTGACTCGTCCAGATGTGTACTGACTCTTTAAAGTGGCATTGGAGTGACTGGCCTGTCACCTTCCTTCCAAGTGAATGTTGTTGATAGGAGCTGTAGGAATAAGCTTGACAGTGCTTTCGTTGAAATGTTTGCCAAAAAGTCCCACTAGTTTCAGTAATAGCTGTACTGGGCTCAATGAGTTGCTGACAGACCTCCTACAAATTGAGCCTTCTCTTAGGAGTCTTGGACTCGGTGAAGCTTTGTGGGTTTTCACGTTATTTTTTACAATTCTGCTGCTTCTGATTTTCTGCCCTTTGCAAGCCATTGAGGCTTCCTGCTGTTAAGTGCCGCTGGCTGGTGTTTCACAGATCGGGAATGTGCAGTGATTAATCTTGTGCCTTCATGTGACTGGAGAGAGTGACGCAACTAAACCTGCTCTTCCCATTACAATACTGCCGTGTGCCAGCCCACATCAAACTCTGCTCTTGGGAACTTCCAGCTCACTGGTAGCTGTTACTCAGAGCTCTGGCTACCCTGGAAAGCCCTGGATGCCTCAGAGGTTTCCATTGCCATACTTGTAGTCCTTAGTTTTGGTGGTGACCATTGCATGATGCCTCAGAACGAAGCGCTGTGTCCTTTGACGTTCAGCGTACCTGGCCGGTTGTGCAATGCCTTTAGATTCCTTCSTGATTTGCTGTGAGGAATCACCTTCTGCCCTGCAGCATGAGGTTTTTCTCCTTATCTTCACCCACATAACTGTGGCTGCTGTCATTGGTTGTGAAGCCAACTGTTTTCCTCTTGAAACCAGCTGCAATGTTTGCTCCTCTGACCTTCCCTTCTGATGAATGCTGTGGGTTGAATGCACTGCTGAAAAAGCTGCTTCTTAAATTTACTTTCTGTTAATCAACATGGGAAACCTCCTTGATGTAAATTAAATGAAATGATACATTATCTGTAGTTATGTTGAAAACAAACACAGTATCTGTTTCTGGTGGATTGTGTTTTTCTTCTTTGGCTCTTCCGATCGCATTTTCTAGACTTAAATGTTCATTTTCATTCAGGATGATGAAAGGAACAGAATTACCCTTCTGAAATGTATKTCAGAGAAGAATATCTCAGTAATTTAATTTGAAGGGTAAAGACCTGTCTTCAGTAATTTCTGAATATTTGGAGGCAAAAGTCTTTCTATTCCTTCATTGCCGCCCTTTTAAGTTTTTATGTGAAGGATTTTTATTTCTTCATGCAATGGCTATGTTTGTTATCTGCAACTTCCTTTTTCTTTTAAGTCTGGAAAAGGTCAGATTAAATACACAGAATGAAAAAGAGGCTAAATGGTTTAAATAACTGTGGATGAACTATTTTGGATGAGACCAACTTCAGGCACCAGGGCGCATCAATTGCAAACAGTAAAGCTCCCAGGCAAAATATGCCAGCAATTTGTCTTTTATAACCTTGCACATAATCACTGAGTAGGAGATTTTATACAGTGGCCCTCTGTTCTTGCTTCATTCAATCTAGCAAAATAAGATACTACAAATCTTGCCTTTCTCTGAATTACAGTTGTAGAAGCATATTCCTTTTGCTTGTGAGTGGTACGTGCTGGGGTCCGAAACCTTTCCCACCAAGCAGGGCAAGAGAGGAGAGCTGCAATGTTTCGAACTCCCTCTCCTTGTGGCGGCACTGTTCTTTGGTTTTGAATTAACTGCTTGTGTTCTCAAAAGAAAGGCTTGTCTGATGCCCGCCCACCTTTCTGCTAGACGCTTGGTGTTGCTCAGACTGCTTTTGTCTGAAGCTAAAGCAAAACTTCATGGAAAAATAGAGACTTGTATTTCTATAATGTCTGTTTGTCCCAAAGAAARCCAAGGCATCTGAAAGTTGTATCTAAGAATTCCTGCACATATAAGCACATGGGCATTTCTAAAAAGCAGCCATTTTTCATGTAGAGCGCAGCCATGAAACAAGAATTTCAAATAGTATTTTAAGACTTAAAGTAAGGCAGTCCAGCTGTATGTAACCACAGGAGGAAGCTTCAGTAGGCAGAATGCAACCAACCAAGTTAGAACTTGGCTAAGATGCTGCGGTTTAAATCTTCCAACATTGTTGACAGTGCTGTAGGATTATTCATGTCCATAGACTCCTTGGTGCTTGGACTGCATCTGAGAAATGACACCTCCTGTGTGGCACAKGGCCTCCTTAGCACAGTGTAGGCCAGCAGTTCAGCAGTGACTCAAAAGGAAGCCTGGATTGTTCCATTCATCCACACCACTTCCTGCTGCACCTTGGGGAGAGCTGGAGCTGCCCCATCCAAGTAATGGCTTGCAACAACCCTGCTTAACATCAGTGATTTGGCAGGTTTACTGCAACAGAAGGCATGGCTGCAGGGAGTTTAGTTTAGTTTGGGTTGGGCACTATAATTTTGTGCTGACCTCTGCAAATCCTTGCAGACTCGTTTGCTGTGTTTAGCAGAATGGTCTGTTTTTTAACCAAATCAAATGCAAGAATAGTCATTTCTTCTCTCAAACTGACTTATGATCTCAGCATATTGGCAGTACATGGCAGCTCTTAATGGAAGACTCTCATTAACTCCTGTAAACATTCTCTACTCATAAATGTTATACAGGCTCTTCTGCAGTAATACTGATGAGATTTTACTTTTGAGCCTATTCTGGGGTCTTCTAAGTGTCTAGATTGGACATTCATGTTGCTAGCGAGTTTTAAATATCTTGGCTTAGAGTGCCATTGAGAGGAACAAAGAGAAACAAGAATGTCAAAGGAGCTAGTGCCTTAGGATCAAAAGTCTAGTGAGCGTTCCTTTAACCCTCTGGAAAACAACGTATAGATTAAAAAACCTGCACTTGTCTCTGCAGTCATTGAAGTTACAGCAGGCATGAATTAGGACAAAGTAATTTGCTGTGGACAAACACTGTCCCTGAAGCTTAGGAAAGCAAGTATCTATTTGTGACCAGGGTCTATTTTAGATACTACAGGGAATTCACATAGTCTGCCTGTTCYTGTTGAATTATTTGTAGTTATGATATTTTAAAGAAAGCTGGTATATGTTAGATAATTTCTTTTCTGGTAAGCCACAGTCATTTGTTTAAGCTGGATCCTTGCCAGGAGGCAATATACCTCATCTTGACAGAAATGATAGGCATTTGATGTGAATTTCCTGATATAGCAGCTGATTTTATTTATTTATTTAATTTTCAAAGAGTATGTTTCAATTACAAACCCTCTGAACTCTGAATAACTTTCCCAGAGCCCCTGAAAATGTTTATCCGACTTTTTTGCCTTTTTAAAAAACAAGCATTGTACTGTGTTTCATGAATACAGTTTTCTTGGGAAATGGCTATCCAGGAACTTAAATAAGAGAGTTAGAGACTTAAATAAGAGTTGCTGCTTACTTTGCATCTGAGGATCGTCATTAAACGCTCATCTGTAGGAGAAAATTGCACTGCTGCATATTAAGAAACTGTTTTTCTCTACTTAAATCAGAGTTTTAAATAAAAAAAGTATCCTCACTTTGGCAGAGGATTGGTCTGTTCTGATTTAATCAGTTTGTTGAACCATAGTAAAGCATGTTCCTCACTGCTTTGTATACCTTTTAACTTGTATTGGTTTAAAGCCAGTTCAAATGAGTGCACAACTTTCTCACCTTGACAAGCTGTCAGCAGCTGTAAGGAGAGCAGTGAAACTGTGCACCTCGGGAAGGTTCCAGAGGAAAGGAAGTTTAGAAGCATTGGCTGCTGGACTTAATCCTGTTCCCACTGGAAATCCAATAAGTATTCAGATTAGCTTTGTCTTTTGTAGGGATTAAATTTGCAGGGAATCTCAAGTTTTCATGGTAAAATTAGTTYTTGTCTGGGAAGGGCCTTTCATAGTAAAAGTTTGACATCTAATAGAGAACAGTAGCAGGGRTTTTTGTTTTAAGACTTTGTTKTTGTWWTRYYYAYRWWYRTRRRYAWWACACTGTAGTTCTGTGGAACGCTGATAAAAATTATTTAACTGATTTGTAGCCACTGCCTGGGGTAATAGCACCCTTTGCTGAGCAGGTTATAAGTCAGCTGAAGACAGCTTCTTCCTCTAGTATCATGGATCTGTATCCTAAAACACTGTCTGTTGGCTGATAAGAATAACTTTTCTTTTCCTTGCAGGAACTGAGGATACAGTCTGGAAATAGATACGAAACATATTTTTTCAGTGTATTGTGTACACATGGTTGCTTAGTAACTTTATAATGCTTTTTCAAAGTCAAGTCCTGCTTTTGTCAGTATGTGATACATGATTTCTGTAATCAGAATCAAATCTGATAGCACAGATGTAATCTCTGTTCACTACTTTCATGATTGTGTTTTTCACCTTTCTCTACCTCTCTTCTTGCTTCTAGCAATCTACAATTACGATGCTGCCCAGGATGTGGAACTTTCCTTGCAAGTTGGTGATACTGTTCACATTTTGGAGATGTATGAAGGTAAGTCCCAGATCATTTCCAAGTACTGTACAGTAGGTTTTAAAATTAAATATAACAAAGCATTTTTTAAAAATAATGCAAAGTTTGGATCTAGGTTTCCAACTTCTGGTATGTCTTCCATGCCCAGAGCTTCCTATGTAGTGCTTGCTGGATACCTTTGAGTTTTGAAACAGTATTAAAAATACATAAAATAGAGAAGCAGCAGTAACACYCATGCTGTTCCTGGTGGAGATCTGTCCAGGTAAACTTCACTAGCATCTTGAGGCAGACAAGGTAGGGAAAGAAAATAGTCTCTCTTATTTCTGGCTATTCATTCCTATTCTTACACCATACCTGTGATCTTAGCTCCTCCTTCTGCCATCCCAAGCACTTGCGTAGTGGTGTGATGAACTGATCCAGCTGAAAAATAACCCAATTAAACAACAAAAAATAATTTTTAGGCTGAATTAGTTCTTTGATCTGAAAAAAGGGAAACAGTGGGTGAATGAAAAAGAAAAGAGCACATCCTTTTTTTTTGAGCAGTAATGCTGGTTTAAGCCATAATATCACAAACTGGCTTTACACRCTTTTAAATGCTTCCAGTAGACTCTCTCTCCCAGTACTTTACAGGTAGGTTTTTCCTAATATCTACCATAATGTGAAGTATCTTACAGAAAGGGAAACAAAATTCTTGTTTTAAACTAGGTGAAAATGACATTTGTGTGCTTYATATCTACTTATGAAACTATATTGTTTAATTATTTCATTATTAGGAACAGAATGCAGCCATCTAATTATTTTAAAGAATACACTAATCACTTCTTCATTTGGAGGATTGTGTCTATCTTCTCCAAAATCTAAATGCTCTTTCTAAAATATAGACTTAGTAATTTACACAGGCCACAGCATTTTGAAAAAGAAGCAGCAGACGAAATCTTTTCAGTATCTCTGCTTGGTACAGCAAGTTGCTCGTTTAGCAATTTGTTTCTAGTTAATTTTTCTCTTTCCACTTGTCTTTGACCGTGACACTGGAAAGAGCCTGCCAGTTCCTACATGTCRAAGTGAATTGCTGATGTGTGTTTTTACACTGAGGTGTGTGATATTGAATGTGGGTTTTTCTTTCAAGTATGTAGTAGTGCTAAATTATGCTTCTATGAAAAGGATACATCTTATACTTTCCAAAATGTGGTGATTATTTTTGACAGGTAGATGTTGGGGGTGAGTGTTTTTAGCAAGATGGTTGTTCAGTCCTGAACTTGCTGCTACTTCAGCTTTTTAACAGGGACAGTCAATAATAGGGAATGAATGTCAAATAGTATCCTTTTTTTAACCTGAAATTTCCCAGTTTTTAACTTTAACCTGGTAGGATTGATTGTAATTGGGAAAACAAACGTGTTTTTGATGCTTTCATTCACTGAGGCTAGCATTGTGGAGTCCTAGTTTGTGGCTGGAGCACCCTGGAATTACCTTATGGCAATTAAATGTTTTTCCTGGAAAAAATAATCAAAAATTTGGGTCAGGCATTTGAGAATCCAAAGAAAAAAGTACTTATGGCYTCTTAGATGGTAATTCTGCTGTGGGTCTTTTCTTATTTCCCATAAATATAATTCAGTTTGGAAACTCCAAATTCTGATATTCTGTTTASGTAGACACTCTCCTAGCTCATTATATCTATTTTTCTTTCTCTTGGAACATTTATTTTCAGCTTTGTTGTTTCTAGACATATAYGATTGTACTTCTGAGAATTACAGTGTTCCCACAAGAAACCTTTTTTATTTCTTTTTACATTAGTGATGTATAGATGTATACTTAGAAACATAACTCCAGTCTGATAAAAGTGGGAGAGTTGGGGGAGCTTCTGTTTGTTTGTTTTTGTTCCAGGAATCACCATTCTTACCTGGATACGCAAGTGTCAATTTAGAAGAAGGTTCCATTTAACCAGGGTTTTGGCTTTGCAAGAAAAAAGGCTCAGATGTCCTGGAAAAAGTTCTTTTTTCAGTCAGTTTAAGTTCCCCACCAGTCTCAGCTGAGGGCATTCTCTAGGCTATCAGTAATGTTCCTTAGGGAATTAAGGGGGACATTTTTAGGTTTATCCAGAGAATCTTGTGTAATGGTAACAATCACTTTGAAAACCTTGTTTCTTGCCAGTCTTTATTACTTTAGGATGCACTGCTGAGTATCTTTGAGTTACCAGAAGGCTTACAGGACTGTTGTACCTGCAGTCCCTTTCCTTTCTGCCCGTCATTTAAAACACGCCTCCTTTTTCCTTTTGGCTGAAGCCAGCTGGTATTCTTTCCTCAGCCTTGTTCGGTGAAGAGTCTCTGTGTATCAAGCAGCCTTCACTTGAAAGCTCTTTGTACTCTGCGTCTGGGGTTTTGGTTGGCTCCACTCTGTCTGTAAGAACTGAAGTGCACAGTTTGTTCCTTGACTGGGAGGCAGCAAGGCTGAAGCTTGCACTGGGTTTTGGCATTAACAATAAATGTTATCTGACTCTCAACTGGCTGAATAGCTTTGAGACATAACACTGATACAGCTAAGCCACTGGGGGAGGTGTATGAGAAGCAAAGAGCAATAAAGGGAAGTAAAGTGCAGACCAGAGGATATAGATGCAGTTTGCTTAATACAGAGGCCTGCGCCATGAAGTTCTAACGTCCTGTGGCTTTGTCCGAGACTGCAGTGACTGCCAAGCTCTACGGTGGAGTGCCTGACAGTGGAGTGCTGCTGTTGTACTGCCTTATGGCTTCACAGTGAGAGAAGGCAGCTTTAAACTGTAAAGTCCTTGCTCATCTATTGCTGCTTAACTTCATGCTGTCAGGCATTAAAGGTGTGTTGCAAAGGCTGGAAGTCCATGGATGGTTGTCTAAGTTTAGGAAGAGGCCCTAACACGCTAGTTTTGTTAGTAAAGTTTTCTTTTCTTGTGCACTACGTGGATGCCTTGACTAATACTTTAAAAGTCCAGTTATGGCTACAGTCAGGCTTGGAGTTGGAGTGTGTGGAAGGGGATAATAAGATAATAAGGGGATAATAAGAGGTGGGGATTGCCTGTTCACATTGTTGGGCTGCAGCTTGTCTATGTCAAGGGTTCGTCAAAAGATGGTTACTCCTGTAAAAGGTTGTTCTAACTTGGGCAACAAATCTGAGATTGAAATGAGGGCCTTCAGAGCAGAAACCACAGCTGAGGCTGTAGCATGCTGGCATTCACTGCAGCTTGAGCCCAGAAAGGGAGAACCTGTGAGAGTCGTTCACTTTTGCGTTACGTAGCTCCGTACCTTAGACTGTACAGTATTTGCTTCAATCCAGGGAAACAGAGATTGTGGCATATTGCATCTTTGCCAGTTTGGTGCCAGGTGCAGTTTTAAATGAGGTAAATCTGCACCATGAAAAAGGTTTGAATTTGCATATTCAGTGTTTTTCTACGTTGCCTACACTGAGGCTGGTTTTAAAGAACTTCTGTGATGTCTTAGTYTGTCTTCAAGAAGACTTTGAAACAACATGGAGTATTTACTACACATGAACATATGGAGGAAAAACAATGTTTTTGGACTTCTCTTTAGGAAAAAAAATGCACATATACCCTCAACAAAACATATAGTATGTTAGTCTGAGTGTCTTGGACTTGCTATATCCTCTTCTAAACTGCAAAGCAAGGTTGGCTGTTTGGTTTCAGAAGGGCAAGAGGTCTTTGTAGAGARCGACCTTTCCCCCTTGATAGTAAGATAAGCACTGCTTATTCTGTTTCTAAATAGTGGCAAGATTGGGCATATGCTGCAAAATTYGAGAAAATAAGGAAATTTGAAGTCTCCAAAACTTTTGAGGGCTTCTTCAGTGGAGGGTTCACTTTCACTCTGGGAATCTGTCCTTCAGTAGTGAGCTGAGGCGGGGGGAGGGGGAGAAGCTGCAGTATGTGTGTGCATATACACATACAGATATACATACATAYATAYATATATATATATAYATATAATGTATGTATTTTTTGGCGAGAAATAGGTGAATTAGGGGTAGAAAGAATGTATACCTACATACCAAAATTCAGACCAGTTTCATCTCCTGATACTAATAAACTTGCACATAACTTTTTCTTAGCTTCAGTCTTGGTCATTCCTCTGCTTGCCATAGGTAAATGAAAGGTCCGTTTTTTTTATTGCGGTACGGTGGAGCGGTGTATGTTGTAGTACTGAGAAACAGTGCGTTACAGTGGAAGAGGAACAAAGACCTTGTGGTTAAGCCCATGAGCTGGGAAAGTCTCTGTGATTGCATCACTGAGCACAGCTTCCAGTTGTCTAAACTAACTTAATATGAACAGTTTTGTTTGGATTGTCTAACCGTCTTTAACATACTGCATAAAAATGATATAATGAAAGGTAAAAGTGGGGAATTTGATGTTCAGTTAAAAAAATAAAATCTTTATGGCATTTCTGTGCAAGAGTCAGTCTGCCAGCCCTCCTTTCTTTAACAGACTTCAGCTTGAAACAGTGTTGTAGTAGTTGAAATTTGCCGTGTCATCGTTGACCAAAAAGCTTTTCTGCTTTCAGCCCATTGATGTGAACTGTTATGCAGTGGTGTTCAGCATTGTTAACAGGCCTTTATAATGTTCTAGAAATGGCTACATTTGAACAGTTGAGCCTATTGTTACTGAACTATCATTCTGCTGGAGCATTAGGCTTGTATGTTTTTAAAAAAAAAGTAGTCAAAAAATGACCATTGACTRTTGCCAAAAAAAACCCCTTCTGGCCTTTTTAAAAGGATAGATAAAATTACTGAAAATCGGAGAAGAATTCTCAAAAGATTGCATGAAATGAGTGCTGAAATACAGTTTTGCATTTGTGCAATGATTGCAAAATGTTTTACAAGGTTAGGGTAAATACTAGCAGGCTATTTTAAATGTGAGGAAGTTATGCTATAGAAGAGTTAAGAACCTGTGTCAACGGAAATTGAAATCACTGGGAAGAGATTCTTGTTAAGTTCCATGAATCTTGTATCACACACAAATAACCTTTACAAGACCATTCAATTAATTACTGACATGGACAAAAATAGAATCTAAATCTTGTCATCCCCAATCCAGTATCTTGTCTATTAGTCTATGATCAATTTAAAATCTTCATTCTGTGGAAGGAATGGAATTTCATTTCCCCCTCCCCCCAACTTCTGCTGTAACATGGGGGGATTATGTAGCCAAGCTGATTGACCTACTCCTTACAGCTAGAAAAGGGAGTCAGAACTGTAAAATACAAACCTTGTTAAGTGTCGTGTCTGATCCATGATTCTACTTTGAACCTTCTTTTCTAAATAAATAAATAAGTAAAACTCTCCTCCTCTCTTCTTTGCCTGATTATTCTCTAACTCCCTTTGCCTTCTTGGTACTGATGTCCACCAGTCAGCTGGGCATCATCATCTTAGGTCAGTGATGTTGTGTCTCTTCACACCTCTGAACATCATTCATGCAGTGTGGACTATAATCTATACCCTTCATATGTACAAGCAGGTAGAGTCAATATTTTCAGCTGCAATGCAAGTAGAAGCTTGGGAAAGAATCAAAAAGCTGTGTGCTAGGAGTATAATTAATTGAGAGCTGAGGCAGCAAAATGCCTTCAGYGGTATTTTTAGTGGCAAAGAGTCACTAAATGCAAGTTCGCATCCTATCCTCGAGCAATACAAAGGATGCTATGTCTGCACRTAAGTGTTTAAAATGAAACATTCTTCCTCTGAAATGTTTGATGTTGTTACTTGTAGTACATTACTTGTAAGACCTCAAGGTGACTGAGACTGTTGCACAGGGTAAGGTACAGTCTCTCAGTGAAAAGCGTTTGATCAAATACAAGCTCTGAAGTAGTCAAGATAGACAAAACTGAGGGTGGAAAGGAAAATTTAGAGGTAGTGGAAGGAGCAAGAGAGTGACTTGGCCACTGYTCTACTCCTCTCCTCTCTACTCATTAAGCAAGGGTCTCTTGAGGGCAGAAGAACAGAATATACTGGTTCTTTCATACACTTGCATTTTGGAGCCCTTGAAATCAAAATACTAGTTAAACCCCAAATGTGAAGAAATACACAGCAGAAAGTGGCGTATGCTTCTGAGTCTTTAGGAGCACAGTTCTTACACTGTCTTAGATTTACTGGATCTTGTCAAGATAATACTGAAAAGAGTATCTGTACTGGGGCAAGCAATTTTTTCCCTCTGCTTTCTGTTATCTCATCTCTTCCATTGTCCAATGAAGTGTTGATTTTCAGTCTTCAGATTTCTGGCTAGCTCATTGACCTACATAATATGAAGCTCCAGCACAATCTGTATGATGATAGGAAAGAAGACTTTGCCCTGGATGGAATGGAAATGAACTTAAGACACTTGAATCTATTTTTCTTTTTGTTAGAGACATCCTATGTGACCATGGGCCTACAGTTGTGTCTCCCTTCCTCCTTCCCTATCTGTCAAATAATCATAGCAGTTCTGTTCTGTGTATTTCATTTGTAAGCTTCACAGAGCAAGGGCCATCACTCTCAATATATAGCATGAAGAGACCTGCCTCTCTGTTGAGCCCTATCAGTACAACTCAAATGGAAATACAAAGCAGAATGAGTGTTGGTTTATAGTAGGAAGAGGTATCTTTCTGCCATGCTATCTTATGAACAAATCCTCCTACAAATGCAGTAGAGATGCCTTTGCAGTAGTAGATCTTAAATGAGCAAAATCAATAGGTTTTATTTTGTAAATTGTGATGAGAATGACAATGGATATTTAATTGCCACTTACAGAGAAAAATATTTGTGTCCCTTTGACAGGTTGGTACCGAGGATACACACTTCGAAATAAATCTAGGAAGGTATGATCTCCCTTTTCAGTAACCAGTTTTTATTTCATCCCTCTGCCARACCCCGTCCATTGCTGTGATAACCTGTGCTCCTGTTCTATTTCTTGGTTTGGTATTGTGCAGATCTCCTGATCAATGTCCTTTTCCTTAGTCATAGAAATAAAAATCCTTGAGCTAAATGTTTTTGGAACTGTTAACTAGATACTCCCTATAAGCAAGTGTAACATTGTTTGAACTAGCAAAGTTGACTCTTGTGTATGTAGGGGCACCAGCTCTTTACTATGTTATTACAGTCTTGGACCTGTACACACCCACCACTGGTTATAAATAAAGCTGAGATTAGAGTTTGGATTTGACTTGGAAAATATTCCAGAAGTTATGCATGGATGGATCTCAGCCAAACTTCTTGAGGTTTGCAAAACTAGAGTGAAAACTGCATGGAAATCCAGTTTCCCATAGGAATCCTGGCACCTCTGATGGGTACTRCTTCTTAATGATACCTCTGCATTTTTCCAGGCCTAAATGGAAATGAAAAGAAAACAGAAAAGGATTACAGCACTCCTAGAAGGGTTGTTTCACTTAAATAATGAACGTTTGAGGGCTGATGAATCCCTACAAATGCTGTTATTTGTGAGATTTTTGTAGACGACTGCAGGTCCAGAGCAACCTGACAAATGACTATCAGAATGTTTTGTAGCGAGGATAAACAAGTATGCTGATAGTTGGTAAGATTTTAGATTTCATACAGGAAGGTAGGTGTCATTACAGTGAAGCAAGGAAGCGAGTTCTCTGAGGTTCGAATATCAAATATAGAGCTCAAACTTATAACCTGGAGCACCTTCCATTTTTTTTGAGATACTCAGATTTTTCGGCTGACCTAACATACTTCTCTCGTAGATAAACAATACCATCAGTTAGTTACTATTCTGTTGATAGTGTTCCTACCCCTTTCCACTGTTTTCTGTTGAATGAGTTTCTGTCATGTCATGTGTTAGAATATTTCTCTTCCTCTGTCTTTTMTAGGGCATTTTTCCAGAAACATACATTCATTTAAAAGAGGCAACTGTGGAGGACCGAGGGTAGGTTTGAGTTTCTTGAGATGTACTATTGGAAGCAAAACTGGAATGCTGTTTCATTAAGAAAACTTAAATAGTGGTGCTTATAATGAATGCTGGTGGTCTGCATGTGCAGCAGGGGATCTCAGTGACATTAGATTTCTGGAGCTGCATAGCTTTTCCTTTTTCCAGAGCACTGTACATCCCAAAACAGCTGTGGGCATAGATGTAAAAGAACTCTATTTGCAATAAAGCTCTGCTAGACATGTTAGCAGTGAGACAGGTCGATCAAGTTATATTTAGCTTCTCTGGAGACTCCTTCAAGTCATCACACACTCTTGCTTGCAGCCAAGTAGCCAGCAGAAGTGTGCATCCCTTCTTGCCTGGGGAAACATTTAAGGAAGCCACTCCTCATTTGATTCTTAGAGCTTGTTCTCTGATTGTTTTAGCGAGGGGAAAACAACAGTAGCGACAGAAGGTTACTTTAAAAATACACTTTTTTTTTTTTTAAATTACTGTGGCCAGGTTACCACTTCAAGTGGTGATTCCTCAGAACTGAAGTTCTGTCTGTTTTAGTGTTACGTTTCCAGAGTGGATCCATAGGGACAAATCAGACTAACAGGAAATATGTGTTGAAAATAGATAATGAATGTACATGTATTTGTTGGAGAACCAGTTGAAGACGTAAAAATCTTAGTATTGTGAGTGAATGAATTGTATGAAAATCCAGGCCTCTAACTTCTAGTTGCATATTTATCAAAAAAAGATGTTTTACTAATAGGTTTTAATTTCAAGTGTAACATTTCTATTTTCTCCTTTTTTTTTTTTTTTTTTTTAGACAGCATGAAACAGTGATTCCAAGTGAATTGCCCCTTGGGCAAGAACTCACTTCTACTTTGAGAGAGTGGGCAGTTATCTGGCACAAGTTGTATGTGGTAAGTTTTCTCCGGGGGCTGGTATTTGGTGCAGGGRGAGGGAGAAGGGGTTCTCTGTTCAGGTAAGCAGGCTTGCACCCACTCTGAGCTGCAGTACTACTTGCCTTAAGCTGAGAGGGAACTGAGAGTATTGGTCAATACTCAGCTTGTTCTGTAAATAGTCTTAACCGCCATCTGTGCTTATCTCCTCCCAGGTTTTCTGAATGAAGGACAGAGAGGAGAGCAGGGGGGAAACAGCCAGAATTATTTTTAAACAGTACAGAATGATGAATCAGTACAGTTTTCCATTTAGGAATGGCATCAAAATACCTATGCTTCTAACTTCCAATCTTTATTGCTGAGTCATTTTGTGACCCTCTATCTCCACTTGTCTGCCTATAAAATTAAGCAGCAATTCTTTACACTTCATGTTRAAGTACTTACTTTATAAATTGTGAATATCAAACAGTTTTATAGAATTCCATGTGGACCCATATAGACTGCTGGCTATGTCCTCAGAAACCACAATGTTCTTTTAACAGCACCTTTAACAAGTTTGAGCCCCGTTCCACTAAACACGTTGTAGATACTTAATGGAATGATTGCCTTGATCCCAGAGTGCCCACAATTCAAATAGACAAGATAGACAAAAGATGAGAAGAGAATTAGAGCCTAGAGGATGGGGGTAACTGACTTGCCTGTAGTCACATAATGTTACTTCTCAGTAGAGCTGGGAAGAGACCTCTCATCTCCTGAATCTCTGCTTAGTGACCTGGTCATATCATGAATTTACACAGAAAACCCAAGGTATTGCACAGATTGAGTAGTTTTGCTGAGCTAAGTGAAATGCTTGCTCAAAGAATTGGAGTTCACAATGAATTGATGTCTTTCAAAGCTGCTGATTCAGGCAGATTAAAAACACTCAAACTTGATTTTTTTCAGTCAGTAGTGATTTCAGCCTGCTCAGTATGTGCTTGTAAGACTTTAATTAAGATGAGAGAATTGTTCTAAATTAGCTCTAAAGATAGAATTTAACCAGAGCAAGCTTTCCTATTGAAAATTTCACCAAAGTATGTTTTGTTTGCGGACCATGAAACCACAAGAAGTTGTTCCACTCTCTTAATTTAATGAGAAGCCCTATGTGATGTAATTACTATGTGAAGAGGGAGTTTTGTTCCTGGCTGCTTCCCCCTCCAACCCTGAATAACTTTAAGGTGCTTTCTCCCTTTGCTGTGTGGGAGCAACTGGGTGCATAGTTAACAGCTTTGATCTAGAGAAATTTTAATCTGAAATGGTGAAGGCCCCAAATCTTGAGACATTTAAACCCCAGGAGTGCCAAACACTGGAGAATTTCCTCTATGGTACAATCTTGCAGTGTCATGCGGTGCCAGTCTCACAGATATTTTATTTAGTTAAACACAACTAGTGGTAATGATTCAGTAGAATACATTTTAGAAAGCTTACTGAGGTCATAGTTTTCAAGCTACCAGCAATTTGAAACATTTCTTCCTTCCCTGTAGGATAACAAGACAACACAGTTCCGTCATGTACAACAAATGACTTACAGCTTGATAGAATGGAGGTCACAGATACTGTCTGGAACCCTTCCCAAAGATGAGCTGGCAGAACTGAAAAGGAAAGTGACTGCCAAAATTGACTACGGCAACAGGTAAATTCCAAACTGTGGTCTGTGGGCAGGAGAGAATCCCAAATCTCAGTAAAGACTTTGAAACTCAGATTTGAGAATGACCATGCAATGGCAACACTGAATCAGGCCTTAAATTTTTCCTTGGAAAAGGGATAATTACAGTTATCAGTCCCCCTCAGAACTTAACTAACCTGGCAGGTGGGCATGTAGCATTTGGTTCTTCATATGTCAGCACTCTCCTTCAATTGGCAGGAAATCTTGCCTGTCTTAATTTTACAGAAATACTGGCACATGACATCCCCTGTGGAGCACAATTTGTGCTGGCTAGCTGGAGCCAGGATTTAGATGCTAGTTAGGAACTGAACTGCTTTATTAGCATGTTAAGTAATACCATTCTACACGCCACCAAAACTCTTCCTTTCATTGGTTTGTGCAGAATAAGAATTGTCTCCATAGCTCATTTATCTGCCTGTCAGACATCATTCAGATCAAATAAGAAAATTGAGAAGAAAGTTTATGGCAAAGAATAATAAGTAGGTATTGTCCGTAAACTTCATCCGTAAACGTCATAGATAGAAGAGTTGCAAAGATAAATGAATGGACCCTAAAAAAAAAAAAAAAAAAAAGCCTTAAGTGAGAACAGAAAAGATACCATCTTAGAATTAAACCACTTGGATAATTTATTTTTCCTTTAAAGGGAAAATACTGGGACAGGAGGAAGGATTTCTGGACAGGAAAACCAATGGTATGATTGTTGCAAGGAAGGGAGTCAGTGCTCCCTGGCTGGCTGGTGCAAGTCCACAGTTTGTTCTCTTTTTTTTTTTTTTTTTTTTTTTTTTTTTGTTTTTGTTTTATGCTCTTTCAGTCATCTTTGATTCCAACAGACCCTGTCACTTCTTTTGTTCTCTGACTTATACACTATCCAGGATTCTAGGGTTGGATCTGGTTGTACGAGATGACAATGGAAATATCCTGGATCCAGATGAAACTAGTATAATCTCTCTTTTCAAGTCCCATGAAACTGCATCTAAAAGGATCAATGAAAGAATCCAGGAAGAGAAGGTACTTCTTGTTGCTTACCTAGTCCTCTTCAAGCTGTGTCCATTGTATTTGTACATCTCTCAACTTTGGCAATAGAGCTAAATTCTGTGTTGTTTTTAATGGGAGTGTTCTCCTTATGCTCTGCAGTCCCTGCAACAGAATTTGGACCTGCGAGGGCAGCCAGTATTCAACACAACGCACACGTATAGCCTGTACATAAACTTCAAGAATTTTGTTTGCAATATTGGAGAAGATGCAGAACTATTAATGAGCCTCTATGATCCTGACCTCTCCAGATTCATCAGGTGTTTTTTTGTAGATGCATAAGAAATGTAATCATCATGGTGGTCTTTCTAAAGAACCTAGTGTAGAGGCTAAAAAGGAAGAACTGACAGAAAAGTTTCAGTTCTGTTGGTTGCAGGCCCTCTAGTGTTTTGGGAAGGGGTTATTTAATTTTTTTATGAAATAGGGAGTCAAGATCTTGAGCTCTTACACTCCCCTTCTTAAAGTAGGGCGTTTCTGTAATAGGTTAGTCAAATCCTAGATTATCTCTTTATGTTCATATGTTTCCCTATTATTGTCACTAGATTTGATGTATTTGATTCATTGCTTCCCTTAAACTTATGTATATGCATGGTGTTTGCTGTCAGGTCAGTGCAAGCTCACATGTTTGAGGGCTGAGTATCTTGCACCATTAGGTGAAGAAGTTAAGAACTTTGTCAAGGAGGCACAACGGTGTCATGCCAGGGAGACTGTATGTCTCCCTCTTCGAAGTTACCAGGTATGGCATGTGTTGCCAGGGATATTTGGCAGGGAAGTAACTGTGAGTACCTGTTCCCATCGTGCCTGCCTGCCGGCTTCTGTGAAATGAGTCTCTTTGAAATCACTCTGGGATGGAGGATTTTGGCAGAAATTTTCAAATATTTCTGCAAGATGAGAATGCTTTTGAGCTGTTACACAGGAAAGGGGAATATCAGGTGTTGATTTTTTGTTTCCTTGTAGTGAAAATTACCTGGTTCGTTGGGGCAGTAATGGGATGCCTAAAGAAATTGAGAAACTTAATAATCTTCAAGCAGTCTTTACTGTAAGTTATGTTTGCATCCTTAAAATTCTTCCCTATGCTGCAAATGGTTGAGTATACGGTGTGGGTTTTTTTTTTTTTTTTTTGGTGTGTGGTTGTTAACTCCCCACCCCGCGCTGCCCCGGGTAGAGAGGAGCTGTATGTGGGGTTTGGGATGTTTTTTGGTGGATGGTTAAGATCTTAGAGGCAGCCTCAGAAGAATACTTCTAGAAAGGTGGCATTTTTTTTATTATTTTGATTTTTTTTTTATGACAGCCCAATGCTGTAGTGAAGGGGTATTATTTTGAAATGGTACTGTCAATAGGTGTTGCTTGCCCATACATTTCTGAAAAATCCTGTTAGGCACTTCTCTTTTTGGAATATAACTGTACTGAAAAATCTAGATCTGAGATGATGAGTGTGGTTGTTCTTGTTTTGTTTTTGTTTTGGTTTTGTTTTTAATTCATTGCTTTGCTGATCCTCTTCGGTGTTGGAGTTTGTCAATTGCAACAAGATGGTAATGGAAGAATAACGTATGAACAGAGTAATTTCTGACAAGTAGCAGATGACACAAACTAATTGCATGATAATCAGGATATAATGTTCTGACAATTAACACCATTTAGTCTCCTTTCAGTACTGTTACTGGGATGTGTTCTCAAAGAGAATGGGACATTTAGAAATTACTGTGTGGAAATTACTAGCATCTTTGCAATAGGTTTTTCCTGGGGTAAAAAGAGAACCCCCCCCCCCTTTTTTTAAAAAAACAGACTTCCCTTCATACATGTATACCACCTAACAGAGAAGTCTTTTAGTGTCTCTGTTGGTTTCTCCCCCATTCATGAAATGGATTTAGCTTTCTTTATTTTAAATGATTTCTAGGATTTAAGCAGCTCTGATTTGATCAAGCCGAAGATCAGCTTGGTGTGTCAGATCGTGAGAGTAGGGCATATGGAGCTAAAAGATGGGAAAAAACATACCTGCGGACTCCGGAGACCATTTGGAGTAGCAGGTATGAGAATGAGAAATGCTCAGCTGCTAACTTAATTCATTGGAGTAAAGAGCATGAYGGTCCAGTGGTTGGGACAGTAGGCTATGAATCAGGAAACATAGCAATAGCCTATCAGCCTCTTGGTGTTGGCATCTTTGTCTCCAGAATGGAAATGCTGCTCCTGAGCTGCATATAGTATGAAAAGTATAGAAAGTTCTCACTTCTTTGAGAACTTTCTTATGACAGCTGTATATGAAGATGAAATACTGTCACTACTCACTATTTGTTTTGTCAGCACCTAAAAAGATAATGCACTCCCATCGCTGCAGTAGACTTTCAGGTCTTTAATAAAGAGGGATTTGGTCCTCGTGACTAATGGAATAATGATGACGTTTTCAAAGGAGCCTTAAGAGAATAAGACATCCAGTTCCTGTTCAGTTCTTGTGATCTCCTTCACTTGAAATTGTATAGGGAAAACTGCTTCAAAAAACAGAGCCTTTGAAACCTAAATGTAATTTCTTTTCATAGAAATGTTTGTGTCCCACCTGTCTTTTCAGCAGAGAGAATATTCACGTTCTCTACCATATGCTGATTTATGCATCCATGAAAGGGTTCTGTTTAAAAAGTTAGGATGATAAGAGTGGCTCTCTTTATTGCTGTCATGAGTGATTTTAGACCAAAACTAAGCAACTGCCAATTCCCTTTAGGTTGGGGAAAATTGTTTTCCCTTTAGATTCCCTTTAGCAACTTTGCAGAACTGTGTGTTGAACTTGTTGTTGCAGTGATGGACATAACAGATATCATACATGGAAAGGTGGACGATGAGGAAAAGCAACATTTTATTCCATTTCAGCAGTAAGTACTAGAGTTCAGAGTTGATGACATTTTTGGCTTATTTGTGATAGTTGTCCTTTAGAGAAGGACAAATTTGTATGGGAGCCTGGCTGTGTACCGAGAAGGTCTCTACAAGTGGGTTAGCTAATGGCAGTTGTCAGGTCTTTGAACAAGAAGGTTTTCTCAGTCTTCTGAAGCCTCGCATTCACCAGAAGATCTTTTATATTATTAGCAAGATTTCATTCTTGATTTAAATAGCACAAGAAGAGCACAACCCAAAGTGATGGGAGATGTGACCTTAAAAACAATTATAGGTGTTACAGGCAAGATTTTTCAGAAACACTTGAGTGCACACAGGGCACAGCTCCTCATTGTTGCTATTTTAGGTGCTACGGCACCCTCTGTATTGTTGGCCTATTCCTTTCCATATTATTTTGAAAGGGTGAGTCAGAGAGGAGAGGGATTCTTCTCTGGGAAAGGGCTTTCTTCCTCTTTCTAGGAAAGAAATTCAAACCCAACTACGTTATGCATTTCTATAATGAGAGTTAGACTCRTGTTCTCCCTGCTTTCTGATTATACTGCTCACTTTTCAGCATGTTGTAGTGTAGAAACACTAAGCTGCTTTGAGTAGACTCAAATCAAGATAAACTAGTCTTGAATATAGCAATCTGTTTGGTGAAGCTTTTTGTCATTCCAAGGTATTTTCAGGGGAGGCTGCTTTTTTTTTCCCTGCCTTTCAGGGCCTGAAAGGCTGCAAAGAAGGATGTTTTTCCTTTGCAGAATGGTATTAGTCTGGTACCTTTTTTGGTTTTCTTTTAAATTTTTCTCTAATAAATGAGGCTGAGTTTGGATCCAAATCTGGACGCAAGGTGATAGGGAGCCTGTGGAGATGCTGTGTTATATATTTACTTTAGTTCATTAAGAATGATGTGGGAACAGAAGTGAAGTCTGGTTCTAGATTCAAAATTCACTAGACATGTTTTTGATGAAGGTTTCCTTTGGGATAGGTTCAGCCCTCCTGTGATTTCACATCAGTCAACAGTTATGTTAACTGAAGACCAGTTCATCTACTCAGCTTCCCAGAGACAGCTCTGGGGCACACCTGAAGCCAAGAAGTGGGAGTGCAAGGCCYTATGTGCTGAGCTTTTCCTGCAAGTTACCACTATGAGACCTGTTCTCACAGGTCCCTAAGGCAGTCTGTGGATGAAAAGCAAAAAAGGTTGTGGAGCAGGCTATGCTGATAGTTGTTGCAATTTCAGTGTAATAGGAATGTAGCCAGGGATTCTTTGGGTTGGCCTATACTACTTACTTTAACCTGAGCAGGCACTTATATAGGTCATACTTCAAGAGTTTAGAAGCATTTCTATTGGGTTTGTACAGGCGAGGGAAAAAACAATTCTTGTGGAATCTTTTTTTAAAATTTTGTTGGAAAACAAAAAGAAAACAAAGTCTGCAGTTGGCTCGCCCTTGTCTTGCAGGGCACATGCTTGGTGTTTGTCTGCCTCTCAGCCTCTGTTGTTGTTCTCAGGATTGCCATGGAAACATACATCAGGCAACGACAGCTAATCATGTCTCCTCTGATAACTTCTCATGTGATCGGAGAAAATGAGCCCCTCACTTCTGTCTTCAACAAAGTCATCGCTGCAAAGGAAGTGAATCATAAAGGGCAAGGTACACCAGTCAGGCGAGAAGCTAATATAAAAACCTTATATAGGGGAATGTTCCTCTTCCTTACAAAGGAAAGTAAATGGCTCGTGAAGGTCCAGAGATCAAAGCTTACTGGAGTCCGCTACTTTCTGTGAGACAAACCTATGCTCTTTGTGATGACTGTGATCACAAAGCACATTAGGAGCTAAAACAATAAAAACAGGAGCTGCTCTTGCTTGGGTAAAAAGAACTGCCTTTCTAATTGAGGACTGATAGATTCATATCCTTTGGATTGGAATGAAATATGTCTYGTGACAGTCAGTGAGTATTTATTTAGACAATGGAAGACTCTTTCTCTGTTACACTCCTCATGAGTTAATTTGCTACTAATGTAATATTTTAAAGATACACCTATTCATATGGATGTGCACTATTTTTAAGTGAATACAGCTGATGGCATCTTCTAAATGGCTTTGGGTTTGAAATACTTTGTTTTGGATTCTTCTGCTCTTGCTTGTGTATCAGGCCTTTACTCAAATACGCTAGTACAGTCATCTCAGAAGGGTTTTGTTTGACTTCAGAGGATCTACTTATGCAGTAAAGGCCTATTCAGCACAAGAGAAAATTGGAAAACTGTGCTAACTGAAAACCAGTTTGAGATGTTGTAGCTTAGGGATCACACAATTAAACAGTTTTCTGTCTTTGAGCATAGGTTTGAATTTCATGTGTTCACATGTTTTTATTTGTGTCCCCCCCCTTCCCTTGAGTAAGGAAGTGTTACGTGTTTTTTTTTGTTTTTGTTTTTTTTTTTTTCCCTTAGGCCTTTGGATTTCCCTGAAGCTGCTTCCTGGTGATTTAGTACAAATTCAAAAGGATTTTTCCCACCTTGTAGACAGATCAACAGCTGTGGCTCGCAAAATGGGATTCCCCGAGATCATCCTTCCTGGTACAGCCCATATGCCTACCCACATGTTTCTGTGACTTAGAGGCGGGTGAAATTCTGGAATTCCTGCTGTGAATGAATTTATTCTAAAGCTATCTGGAAAAAAAAATTTTTCATTCTTTTTGAAGTTTCCAGCTGATCTTTTTGTTTTTTTGTCAAATATGTGAAAACTGAAAAACTTCCTTTCTTTGAGAAATATTAAATTATAGCGAGTAGATTCTTTGGAAAAAAATTGTGTTTAGTCAAAAAAACATTTTTTATCACATACAGTTTTAACCTGTTTTATTTAATCCGTTCAAAGTGAATTTAGGTCTATAGAGCTGATTGCATTAAAAAAAAAAAAGTTACCTAAAGACAGAGAGATTTTTGGTGAGACATACAAAAACTTCAAAAATGTATAACTTGTATACATTTGCTTTTAAAATGTATTACTTTATGCATGTACTTGTACAGCTGTATTTATAGCTGTCTGTACAAGGAAAATAACTCATTAAGGACTGAATTTTAGGTGATGTTCGAAATGATATCTACGTCACCTTGGTACAAGGGGAGTTTGACAAAGGGAAGAAGAAGACTCCCAAGAATGTAGAAGTCACCATGTCTGTGCATGATGAAGATGGTAATCTGCAAGAGGTATGATGGACTTTGTAGGAGATTCAGGGCTGCTGAGTTTGGTGTATGGTAGCTCTGGTACATAGAATCTTATTCATTCTTCAGCTATATGCAAGAGCTGTGTGATAATGAACAAGAGATTATAGGAGATCACAGTGACCAAATCTGAGGACTCTTTGTTTGTTTGTTTGTTTGTTCATTTTCATTAATAACAAATTTGAGGAAATCTTTAAAGACGTGGTAAAATTTTCAGTGACACACATTGAGTTCCCTTGACTGTGAAACACAGACTTTGAGTAACCCTGTCATGTACATTCTTTGAAAACTTCCATCCTTAGATGTTTTTTTTCTTTCCTCCTAGAATTTATCTTTATCTTTTTCCCTCCCTTGTCCTTTTGTCCAAAGAAAGCTATCCATCCTGGTGCTGGTGATGAAGGTGTCTCCGAATATAAATCTGTTGTTTATTATCAAGTCAAGCAGCCTTGTTGGTATGAAACAGTAAAGGTAAGAGAGTGCATTTTAGYTTTGCTTCCTTTGTGTAGAAAATGAGACTAATTTAAAATCAATAGATTAATGAATAATAGAATGTCTTGTAAATGGACTGGAGGTATAGAATGCTGTTACAGCATTTTCTCTTTGTGTTATCGTGTGCAGGTGTCCATTGCAATAGAGGAAGTCAGTCGTTGCCATTTAAGATTCACTTTCCGTCATCGGTCATCACAGGAATGTGAGTATCAGAAACAAAGACCTGCAGAATACTGTACGCTGCTTAGTCTCGAGTTTTTGTGGAGTGTTTTTGAGAATCCGACAAAGATGGAGTCCTTGCATATCTACTCATTTCTAGTGTTGTGGATTTTCCTACCAGGAATAAAAATAAAACAGAAGCCTGTCTTGTGGTATTTTCAGCCTGAAACAGGAAACTAAAATGCTGTTTGCAAATAAGGAGAAATAATTCAAGCTTCTAACAGCTAAAAAAAAAAAAAAAAAAAAAAAAAAGCTTTTGGTGTTGGTTTGATTCTAAAACTGAAACTATAGAGAAAGCAAGGTCTTATCCCCCTTGAAAGACAATTGCCCATGCTTATTGCTGGTTTAGCTTCTCAGTGTATGATATTGTTCTAATTCTTTTCAGTCCTTCACAAATTCAGTGTAAGGATATAAGCTGGTTGAGGCCTAATGGTCTTCCTGTAGGGAGGATTTCCAGTTCAGTTAATGACAGGCTAACAACAAACTTAGAGTCAGAAATTTTGTTAGACTACTTCGGAGCCTGGTTATATAAGCTGAATAATATGAGACTGATCCCTTAAAAGGCTCTAAGAAAAACATCTCTAAAGGTAACTGGAAGATGCAATGACAGACTTTCAAAGCTAGAGCAAGTAGATACAAGTTAAAAAAGGAAAAAATGCATGTGTTTCCATTCAGACCTCCTCTTTCATTTTACTAAGTGTGATGTGGCTTGTCCATGGGGATTCCAGATTCTACTGTGGTGCAAATATATAAATAATACATTTTGAAAGGTAGATATTTTTTTTAATATCAGAGCATCCTAAATAAGTCAACTATCTCATGATTAAAACTGTTAAATTTGACATCTCTATCTCACAGATTAAATTTGCAAAACCCCATCCAAAATCTCACTATGAAATTATACATATCCTTCTAGCAGGACAGCTAACCAATGAAATTGTATGGAGAAAGAAGCTTCAGAGAGAAAGTTTTTTCTGTGTGGCACCTCCTAAGTGCCTGGAGATGAGAGGGAAAGATAGACAGCTCTTTCAGTACTGTGTCGCAAAGTATGCTGTCTCCTTCACCTAGCTCAGTTGGTTAGAGCGTGGTGCTAATAATGCCAAGGTCACGGGTTTGATCCCTGTATGGGCCACTCGTTTGAGGGTTGGACTAGGTGATCTCCAGAGGTCCCTTCTGACCTTACCAGTTCTGATTCTAATGTGATGCGGATAAAGAAGTTACACGCAGTTAGAGATGCATATGGACAGTATAGACACAAGATCGATCCTAGTAAACGTTTTTCTTTGTTTGCAGCTAGGGATAAGTCTGAGAGGGCTTTTGGCATGAGCTTCGTGAAGCTGATGAATGCAGATGGAACAACACTGCAGGATGGCAGACACAACTTGATTGTTTATAAGGTAGCTTGGGCTTTTGCAGTCTTCATTTCTGTTTAACTAGCCAGTCTCTTGGTTAACCTCTTTTCTAGCAACACAAATCCTATTACACCAGTGCAGAGATTCTTAATAATTCTTTACAGGATTATAGGACAGTAATATTTTTTTTAATAAGTCAGTGACAGCTCTAGGTTCATTGGTTTGCTAACTGTGCGGATGCAAATCTATTACATCCGTACATGTATGCGTATCTGCTTGGAATGTTTTTCATCTAGTATCATTCATCTAGACAGCATGCAAGAAACAGGCCTGGTGAACACCTTCTTTGTAGAATCAGTGTCTGGCCAGAAGAGAGATATAGTGTTTAATCAATGTAACAGGAAAAAATCAATGTCTTGCTGCAGGAACCTACAAAATGACAAAGAACTGATTTCTGTGACTTGAATGAGAGTCAGTTGGCTATATGGGCAGCTTTCATTTGCTAAAGTTAGATGCCCAAACAGACAATGTGAATAAATAACTGTATAAACATGGAAATATATTTGAAGCCTTCTCTGGCTGTCTCTGTGTTGAATGTGTCTGCAGATGAGAACTACAAGAGGTCAGATAAGATATGATCAAAGTGTATGATAACCCTTATCCTTTCTGTGTTCAACCAACAGGGTGATAACAAGAAAATGGAAGATGCTAAATGCTATTTAACTYTTCCTTGTACAAAAATGGAGATGGAGGAGAAGGAGATCCCCTCAGGAAAAAATCTGCACCATCTGGCCACATTCACACCCACAAAAGACAGTACAAAGGACAGTTTCCAGATTGCTACTCTGATCTGCTCCACCAAGCTCACCCAGAATGGTAGGTCTTGCGTTAACACCCTGGCAGTACTGTGATGTATATTTGATGAAGTAAGAGAGCACTTTCTTTACCCCAAACCCTGCCTGGATTGCATGACTTGTGGACATATCTCTAATCTCACTGCTACTTGTGTCAGCCCGATCCAGCATTACTACCATCAGTACTGCAGGACAAGCTACAAAGATGTTTATGCAGCCATTACAGACTGTGTCACAGGCATGTTGTACTAAAACTGCCTGTGTGATAGATACTACCTAACAAGTTTGTCAGCATGGTTAGAAATGGCAACTGTCAGTGACGGTATAAATGTGTTTTTAGATTCCATTAAATTAAAGGCTAATTTTCATCTTACCTCTGCTTGTTAAGAATGTAACACTCAGAACTGATCTCTTCAGCATATTGTTATGCAATAACTTTACTTTGCATACAAATAAAGTGGCCAAATTAAAGGATGCATGTATGCGAGTGAATACATTATATGCTCATAAGTGATGTGAGATTTAAATGAGTTAAAGCATCCAGTTTAGCTCAGGAAGGCTTTTAGTTTAACATAATGTATGACTTAGGGAAGGAGTCACGTGAAAAATTGACACCAGCTGTGGCTCCATCAAGATGTGTCTGTACAACTGTTGGAGATAGGCATGAACTGCTCTACTCTCAGTCTGAGTAGATTTAAAGCCTGCTAGCTCAGGCTAAATGCCATACTGATATATCCATGTGCATGAGGACTGACTGACTTTCATCATCCAGGCTGAAGTGCTAGTCCAGCAAGTTTACATCTTTCTCCTCCATTGCTCCCCACACATACATAGTATTTCTGACTGTGGCATTCCTTGTCAAGGCTGTATATTTCACATGTATGCTTTAATTTGAAGGTACTAAATTAATTTAGTTGCAGACCAGTGTTAATGTACAACTTTCAGTAGCTTGGAGATATGTGTGAAACCTGGTGAACTATTTAGCTAGCCTCAGCTGTAGTCTGTACCTGAACTTGAGGTCCTAAGATAACCCAGAACTGTGATAAACAGTCTGCAACTTAATGTACTTCATACAAGATGTTTAAGTTATAACTTGAAGAAACATCTTCAAGAGACTGCTCTAAAGTAAACATAGAACATTTGTCAGAAAAGTCATATGCTGTAATAAGAGCATGAAAAGCCTAAATGCCTTAGGTTATAAAATCCCACCAAAGTTTTCCATTAATAGCAAAATTAACTTTCTTGCAAAGACAGAGCCATCTCAAGGTAATGTTCTGTGCACGGCAGTGTGACTTTTTCTAAGCTGATTCTAAAAATAACCTCTAGTACTTTGTTGTTCTGCAACCATTAGAGGAAGTCAGCTGTTTTGTTGTGATTTGTTTCTAATTGCTGATGTTCTGTCCTTGCTAGTTGACCTGCTAGGTTTGTTGAACTGGCGTTCTAACTCTCAGAACATAGCCCACAACCTGAAGAAGCTAATGGAGGTTGAAGGAGGAGAAATTGTAAAGGTATGTGTAAAGTTTTGAGTCTTCTTATGCAGACACTTACATATGTGCTTGATGCTAACCTTGATGGACTGTAATTGTGCTGTATGCAAAAGCTCTGTATATAGAATAAGAGGACTRTTGGTCTAGCTGCTGAGCAACGGGAGAAAAAAAAAAGATAACCTTTGACCCAGGATCTCTCATTAGTGGAATTCATCTGCCTAAAAATTAAACGTTTCTAGGATCAGGTAGAGATCCCTCACTTTTACTTGCATTCTTACAAAAAAAATAAAATAATAAAAAAAATAAAAGAGATAAAAGGATATAGCTGCAAAACTCAACTCTCGACTTTCAGTAGTGGCACTGGGCCTCCTTTGGGAATAGGACCTGCTGTGCTAGGAACAGAATGCAGAGAAGGCCCAAAGAGCTTTTGGTCAGAGTAGCTTGGGGATTAGACCTGAAATGTGGGGAATCAGAACTGCAAAGAGCCATATGAGGGAGGTAGGAGATGCTTTGTTAAGACTCCSTGTGGTTACAAGGGTGGATCTTCGGGATTATGCAAGATATGATTTTACCTGTTTAACTGCTGAGCAACTGAAGTAAAGGCTGTGTGTTTGCAAACCAGTGTTTATGTAAAATGCCATGCCTTAGTACATCTTATGTAGTTAAATAGGTCCAGTGCAAGCTGAAACTATACACATACAAAATTAAGTGCAGTCAGTAGCTCTGTTGCGTGGACAGCTGCCTTTGTACTTGCACTTCTGTTCTGCAGCAGGRTGGAGAAGAAAGCTGGGACATTCAGCTAGGTAAGATCCTTCTGCAGCAGAGGTACTYAGCTACAGCTTTCCTTCTGACCTTGCTCCTGTAACTCTGGAGAATAGCATGGCAGTCATGACAAACATGTGAACGAATCCAGGATTAAGATCCCATTTCAAAATGCTCTTTCCTGAACAACTCTAACAGTTCAACTGGGYTAGCCCAAAAGGGCAAACAGGATCCAAAAGAGCAGGCATCTGTGCAGGATTCCAGAAGCGGTAGTCTTTTCCAACCCTTTTGTGATTTTTCTGTCTCTAGTTTTTGCAAGACACCCTTGATGCACTTTTCAACATAATGATGGAAATGTCAGACAATGAAACCTATGACTTCCTTGTGTTTGATGCACTGGTGAGTGACTTTTTTGGTGAATTTAGAGTATCTGTTTTTAGTCCCATTTTCAGTCTGTTCTTGCTGCTTGCTTCCATTGAATAGGTGAATTTCATTCTGAGAAATAGATTATATTTCAAGACTCTTTTAAGGCATTTTCAAGAATTCTCAGGAGCTGGGGTGWAATATGCCATGACAATTTTAATCACCACAAAGAATAATCATTTACATAAATAAGTAATTTGTTCAGATAACTTTTTCATCTGTTCAACTGCTGAGCAGTAAGGTAATTTACAAAAGAGAAAAGCAGTATACCATTCTATGATTCTGTGATTATCTATCTAGAGTGCAAAGTGAAATGATTCGCCCAGGCTCACAGTGGAGCGTTTATGGCTGTGGTGGGAATAGAATCCTCATACCCTAAGCACTACCCCAGTCCTTATGCAATAAGGGTCAGTGCTTCCCTGAATCAGGGAAGGATTGTAATAAATGAGCAAAGGGCTTCATAAAGAGTTTGCTGCTTCTTTAAAGAGGCTGCTTAATGTGTTTGAAAGGCACTATTTTGATGTGCAGTGCAATAAGAAGTTGTACACTTAATGCTATTCAGCAAGTATGTATTTAAGAATYCAGGAAGAAACATGAAGTCAGATGCATCCATCTGACATTGGTGGTGAGGATAAATATAGGGAGACAGAATGTCCTTGCTCTAATACATTTCATTGTAGYAGCAGGATTAAAAGTGTTAAGGGCCTCATGTGAATTCATTTTTGAGTATAAATGATCAGAACTTTTTTCTTTAACCTGCTTTGAAAAACAGAGCCTTCAGCAGCTCTGTGCCCACTTAATCCTGTGCTATGACGGTAGTCACATAATGACTGCAAGTAGTGCCACTTCYTGTATCACCATTGTCACTTCATGGAGCAACTACCTTAATTTGTAAGAGTTCCTGTCGAAATCCTGATGTAACCCACCTACCTTCTGTCAGAGAAATGATGTGGTTGCACGCCACAGTATTTAGTTGCTATTGAAATGTGAACAACATTATCTGTAACATTAATGCTCTTAGGAAAAACTCCCCCACAATGATCCAGCAAAACAATGACCTGATTAGAGACTGAGTTATGCTACAGTTAGTTAAAGATTATGCAGCTCTGTACACCTGATTCTTTTTGATTTTTTTTTTTTTGGCAGGTATTTATTATTTCTTTGATCGGAGACATAAAGTTCCAGCATTTTAACCCTGTACTTGAGACTTACATTTACAAGCACTTCAGTGCAACCCTGGCATATGTGTAAGTATCGGTAACCACAAACCTACAGGCTRTCTTCACAGGCATTATGTCTCACTGAAGCTCTTGGTAAACTGCACTGATAGAGAGGAGGCAGCACAGACTGCATGAGAATGCAGCTGTGTGTTCCACCTTATTCTTAGCTGCTTTCAGGAGAGACAAAAACCCTGTAACTACTTACTGTAAGAAGTTTTTATTGTCAAAATTTTCTATAAGAAAAGGTGATAATATTGTGAAAAATCCAGTATCAGTCTGCATAGTATAGATGCTTTCAAACTCTAGTCTACATTCTTTGTGTGTAAAATCACCTTCATGTTTTGCAGACTGATTTCATATAGAAAACCAAGTTAATACAGTCCATCTGTATACATCTCTCCCATATAACTCTTGAGTACTTTGGTCTAATATTGTTSCCAAAAGATTTGGGAAGGGGGAATTTACAGGTATGTGCAGAAGGTAATGGAAATACCATTATTCAGTTCCAGGGTGGCGGGAAATCTGTTAACCAGGGAACATGTGGGAAGTTGAGTCTAATAYGTACTGCTGCGTGTGGAGGTGTTTTGGCTTGTCAGCCCAACCCTTTTTAAGTACTTTGAACAGAAGAAAGTTTGAAGTAATATAATCTGTATACTCYGCGCTACAGTCCACAGTGCACGTTTGAGCAGAGTCATGGGGAGGAGACTCAGAAACCATACATGGCTGAAACATGCACACAATGTTGTCGTTAATGACAGCAGAGAGAACGGTGTTTGCTCCTACTGTTTGCTTGCAACCAGGCAGGTGGTGGAGGCCACAGAGCTCAGAAAAGTGCTAATATCAGTGTGAGACTTAAACATGCAAATTACATGAGATTACTTTCATGTAATGAAACTCTCTCATATAGACTCTTTTATTTGTTAAACTTTTAGCCCTATTTTATAAGGGAAGGAAAAAGAATCAATGCACAAAATTTGATTAGGTACATGTTCAAATTTTGTCAYGTTAGTCCCTCTGTTGACTTCATGCGCTTAAAAGTGAGGCATTTGAGTGCTACACCTTCTTGTGGCTTACATGTCCAAGCATGCCGAAGATGTTGGTGGAGAAGCCRTGAGTAACGTCCAGATCTCTTGGCTTCCAGCCCCTTGTTCTAGGGGCTGTCAACCCAAAGGTCATTACTGTCATGGTAACAGGAAAATGAGAAGTTAAAACTGCAGCCGGTAGGGAGGGCAAAACCAAAAAAACAATTTCCCTTTCCCCTCTAAAATCTCTTTGGATTTTTACTAATACACATGAATTCCCACCCTGAACATTCAGCCTCTTCTAGTGATGGCTGTCAACCTAAAGATAAATCTGTGGGTAAACACAGTATGCAAAGCTCTGAAGTCCTCTGTTCCCTGCCCTAGCTGTCAATCACTGCTTGTGTGTGGTTTCCTTTCCCTGTAGTCTCCTTCATCCTTCTTATTTCTCTCTGCTATAAATAAACCTCTTTGTCTGATTAATGGGCATTCTGTGTCTTATCTTTGTTGTTACCTTGCCTTGCTTTCCAGCTTGGCTTGATAACGTGACAGCTGTTTAATGCCAAGTGGACCAGAATATTGTGTAGTGTCCTTCATGTGCTCCTAATACCAAAATTTGACAAAGCAAGGAATTAGATACTGGCAGTATGGCAAGTACAGCAAGCAAGAGCAGAATCTGTTATATAGTTAGCTATCACTCGTGCACCATTTTGGATGCTGTGAGTTGTTTAATGAAGAGAAGAGGGATTTGCCTGAATATTAGCTACCAGAGCTCTCACTGCCCTTCTAATACGGGCTGCAGGATCCTGGTCTTGTGTCTGATCTTTGCAGAGACTAAACAGCAAATAATAATAATGTACTTACACAGCTTCTGTCCACAGTTCTCAAAGCACTCAGTAAGTATTGCTTCAAAAGCCCTTTGTGCTCCACATAAACTTTTTCCTTTGTGCATATGAAGATTCTAACATATGGAAGTGTGAATCCACTTTAAGTAGTAATGGGTTTTCCAGCCTCCTAAACCATTCATTTTACAGAAAATGAAAAGCAAATCAAGAGGTTAGAATTTGTAGATGCAGCTAACAACCATGGTGTGGGCTTAGATACCTGGGAATTCATTAACTGGTTTTGAAAAATCTGACACTCCATGAAGCCAAAGGCTTCAAAATGAAATAAGCTGTGAACAGGAATCMCTGTCTATTATCTAAACATCAGATTGTGGTTCATCTCTAGAATAAGGAAACTGGACTTGCTGCAAAACTTAACTGCATCTATATTTGTTCTCCTTTTCTTTCTACTTTCAAAGGAAACTCACCAAAGTACTGAACTGTTACGTGGGAAATGCAGACGATTCCAGCAAGACAGAATTGCTATTTGCTGCTCTGAAAGCATTGAAGTACCTATTCCGATTCATTGTTCAGTCACGAATATTGTACCTGAGGTGAGGCAAAGGTCCTTACTTTCCTTATTTTGCCTCCTTTTGGAAGTTGCTTCCATTCAGCACCACTCTAAAGGATGTGTTTTTCAGCATATCCTTCATTCTCGAGTTATCAAGAAATGTGTCCGACCTTTCGTCTGTAGCTGGAGACAAAAAGATGAGTAAAGGTTGAAATGCCTAATTTGAAGTGGGAGAATCCTTTTAGTTATCTGTGAAATACTATAAGCTGCATAAGAGAGYACTGAAAAGGAACCTATTTCTTCATTAAAAATACAAAAAAAGGAATGACTTCCTTATTGTAAAAAATATGTGCATTTTGAAGGATTTCTCAAGGTATATTACTTAAAGCAATAATTTCAAATATCCTAAGGAAAAATTCTCTATTTAGTGGAATCAGAAAATGATCCACATAGGTGTTGTTTTCTTTGAAGGAAATGCACGTGCAGTGCCTTCTCTCATTTTCCTTAAGCTTTTTGCAGCAGACAAATGCAGTTTAAGACAGTAGCAGTTAGAAAAGTGCAGCTTTTCACAGGATTTCAGCAGGAAATTACTACTATAGTAACTGTAGAATTCCATAAGGCCTTTACACTTGTTTCTTTGCAAAAGGAAATTGTTAAGATACTATTCCAAAGGACAAAATTGTCTCAACTACTGCGACACTATTCCTAGCCTAAATTAATGAGCTCTTTTTGCTTTTTGTAGGTTTTATGGGAAAAGTGAAGATGGAGATGAGTTTAATGATGCAATACGCAAGCTGTTCCTCTCCTTCAATGTCCTAATGGACCGGCCTTTAGAGGAGGCTGTCAAGATTAAGGTATGCATAATTCTCAGGGAGAGGTAATATTTCTTACGAGATCAACTAATCAGCTAGGGATTGGGGAGAGGCACAAACTTTGAGATATGCAAACCTATTGAGATGAGTTGTATCTGAATCCTGCTGAATGTCTGTTCTAATGAACTGTATGTTTTCTGTAACTCTGGCTTAGCTCAAAACCCTGCAGCAATTACTAGGATGAAAGCTAACAGCCAGCCAGGAGGTAATGGTGGAAGACAGTTCAACCAATGACACAAGCTTGAGGGTGGTGGAGATGGAAATGTTAGGCCACTGCTATAATAAGCATAACTCAGGGAATGAAAGTACTGACAAGCCAAGTGGTTCCTAAATGTGTCTTAGATTTTATACTTGCTTGTTTTTCTGATGAGGCCTGGAATATGAGCCTTTTCTCTGGGCTCTGAGAAGGYGCAAAATAGCCATGTGGTGAGGCCTTTAGATTGCTTTGTTTCAGTTCTTTTGGCCAACATACCTTCCTCTCTCTGCAGAAAAGGCTGATTCTAAACTCTGTTTAATTAGCGTTTGGATGACTTAAAGCCCAACTTTGATTCTTGTACAATGAGGATTCCTGCTGGCAGCAAACACTGAGCAATGAAGTAAATAAGAAAACAGTTCTCTGCAGCATCACCCAGAGAGATCTTTAGTTGCTGTTGCACACAGGTGCTTGGATGCTGCACTRGTAAAAGCCAAACTAGTATCTAGATAACTTGTTAGTGAGTACACAGGCAATATACAGAGCTAATTAAATTAACTAGGGCTTTTCATGTCAGACTACAAGGAGTTTCATCCTTGGAATTGCAGGATTTTTGCAAAAACTAAACTTGGCTAGGAATCCTTCCTCCTTCACCTTTTCTACTCTGTGTTGCAGATGTACGGTTGCTGAAAGCTCTTCAGATGGATAAATTTTATCTTAAGCAAGTTCTCTTATCTGTCTGCTTATTTGCTCTTGATGAAACTAGATTTGCCATGGATCATGTGAGCTATGTGTGTTGTTGTTGAGGTTTTACACCCTTTTAGAATGAACCAGCTAGTCTAACTGTTTCCATTAGTGTTTCATGTTCTTGTTTTTTCTTGCAGGGTGCAGCTTTAAAGTATTTACCAAGTATTATAAATGATGTCAAACTAGTATTTGACCCTGTTGAACTCAGGTGACTATATAAAGTTTGTTTGTCCTCCAAATCAAACTCATCTGTTAGGAAGATTTTGGAAGCTTTCTTAAAACGAGCCACTGTGATTATGACACGATGGTGTGCATGCTGCATGAATTTGAGGAAGCTGTTTGCAGGGCTTTAGAGGAAGTCAGTTTAGTTCAATGGAATCTATATGTTTCAACTGTATTTTGTTATGAACTTCGAGATTGTTGTTCAAAAACAAAATTTTGAGAACTGGAAAGCTGTATCATGAAAGACTGTATAAGTTTTCATCAATTTTTAATCATTACTTCTGAGGCAAATCCAAATGTGTGACAAAAGCTGGACTTTTGCCAGGAAAACAAAAGTTGTAATTGTTCAGGAAACTTGCAACACTGGATTTCTCCTCTTCACTGTTTATAGCTTTGCCTAGAACCTCAGTTCCATGTCTCCTTGTTCTGACACAAATAATTTGCTAGTAAGCAGCAGACAGACAGCAAATGTACGTGGAATTTAATTTAATGGAATTCCAGGATTAAAATGAGCCATCACTCTTGATGAGAAGGGCATCTGGAAGGATGTGCTCTTGATATCATATGTAGCAGTGTTTCAAGTTTCAGCGGTGCTATGTTGAGTATTTGCAGATTTGTGCTTGCCCTTTGTATGAAAATTTTAAGTATTTTATGCTAGCTATGAAGGGCAGCTAGATAGTATTCCCAATTTATAAGCTTGTGTGATATACCTAGTGTTACTTGTGATGCAAACTTCATTTTGAGGGGTGTAGGGCTGCAGTTTATGCATACTGTTTGGTTTTAGTGCAAAAAGTTTGATGGCAGTGAAATGTAAAGCCTTATAGTAATTTGCCTGTGGTCACTTGAAGGTGACATGTGAACAAAGTGACAAAAATGCTTGACTTGCCCAGGTGCAGGAGAGTGTCAGTGTAGATGGAATAAAACTGTGTGAAAATACTGACCATCTGCTTGCTTTGGGGTTTGCACGCTAGTGTCCTCTTCAGCAAGTTTATCCAAAGTATTCCTGACAACCAGTTAGTTCGGCAGAAGCTAAACTGCATGACCAAGATAGTGGAGAGTGATCTGTTTAAACAGTCAGGTAAGTAACAAATTGCACTCTTTGGGTTTTGCCTGGAGCCATGTGCCTTTACAAACAAATGTCTTTAAGTTTACGTGTTGTTTAAGTCATCTTTAAATCCATATTTGCAATTCTTCCTTGCCATGATGATTACAAAATGATTCCAAAACTAAAAGAACCATGGAGTCTGTTGTTGTTCTCTGTTTATACAGTGTCTAATACAGTAGGATCCTGATCCAATATATGTATTTAGAAAGAGACAGGAGGAGAGACAGAGGTATTTGATGCAATACATATAAYTACAGATTATTTGTGTCTCTTCTAGTCTGTCAATGATAACTCAGGTGGATTTAGCCATATATTTTGGTGTCCAAGATAAAGTTGAGTAGAAAGTTATTGTATAGGGCCTATATATACTGAATACTGAAGAACACTAATACCAACAAGATGTGTTGCTCTGTTTCATTTTTTTTTTCAGAATGCAGAGATGCTCTTCTTCCTCTACTAATAGACCAGCTAAGTGGCCAGTTGGATGACAATTCAAACAAGCCTGACCATGAGGCCTGCTCACAGCTACTTAGCAATATTCTTGAAGTCATAGATCGGAAAGATGTGGTGAGTGTGAACTGTGAGAGATGGAAATTGAGAATAGTTCTTCTTTTGAGAAGTTACAGCAAAGAACTGTTCTCAGCTTATGCTTTATAATGAAGTTCAGATGTTYACAGAAATTGTGTTGTGTTGCCGTATACTTCTTTGAATCTCATTACAGATAAAGCAGCTGTGCCTAAAGGGGGGCTGTGCAAAGGTTGAATCAGTGGCTACCACTGCAGTACAAGAAGCAATTGCAGTCTTTTTTTTTAATGGAACAAAATATTACTCCCAATTGCTTTGGTGACTAGTAGAATTACTTGGAGCAAGCCACCTAAATATTTGGTTTGTTTTTCTCTGTTACGGAATAGAAATAGTCCTCATTATTAAGTTAGAATGCACAGTAACTCATGGTATTGGACATGAAAATTGATTCTAAGCTTCTTTGAAAAGAACAGTTTGAACTTAATGAYTGTTCAGGACAAACAACTGCCAAATCAGGGTGTCACGTTCACTTCAGCTCTGCAGAGTGAACTAATGAAGTCAGTATAGATCAG
Organism: Rhea americana; assembly: GCF_003343005.1. Lineage (NCBI taxonomy): Eukaryota > Metazoa > Chordata > Aves > Rheiformes > Rheidae > Rhea > Rhea americana. Next base: position 545,550 of record NW_028185828.1, read on the forward strand.
TTATAAAGAGCTCTTCACCAAGTTATAAGAGCTCTGCAGTATTTGAATCAATTGCTAATATGTAGAAATCCCCCTTTTCTGTATCCTCTGGCAGCARCTAACCACTGTCAAGACCATCCTCCAATGCAAGGAGCTCTGTGTAGAACAGTTCATATTAAGAATTGTCTCAGATTGTTCTTACTGAATATCTCTAGGGGCCCACTGCTGTCCACATCCAGCTGATCATGGAGCGCTTGCTAAGGAGAATAAACCGCACAGTGATTGGAATGAGCAGACAGTCTCCACACATTGTGAGAGCCTTTTATTTACTTCAGATACTAGCTTTTTAATTTCTTCCTATTATACTTTGTTATGGTACAGTTTATTCTCTGGGGAATTTCAGTGTGTGGCAGTACCTTATAAAATAATCTTTCTGCTTCCTGTAGTGTTTCTCTACCACTAAGCATGGCTTTTGGTGGTTTTCTGGGAACAAGTATTAGGATACAAATTGTCCTACCCTAGCAGCAATTTGAACTAAGCCATAGCTGACTGTGATTTCAAATTAGCTTTGGCCTCTGTGCATAGAGAATTTGGTTTCATCTCAGCCTCTAATGTACGAGCATTCCTTGCCAAGAAGATGCGTGTATTCTGTTTTTGCTAAAATAGGATTAAATGCTGAAGAATGAGACATTTCTTAAGTTGCATTTCTGACTGTTGTGTGGCACTGTGGTTAGAGGGTGTAAGAAAATCGATGTATTCTAATCCACACTGTGCTTAGTGTTCAGAAAGATAGAAAAATAATACTTTAGCAATATTTTATTTGTTTATTTTTAATGACACAAGTCAAGACAACACTATACCAGTATGTAATCCACATATATAAGTATATTCCATTGCTTGAAGGGTGTATTTTTCTTGCAAGCTGTGATTCTTGTGGAAAAACAAAGCTATTCCCAGACTTCATACTTGAAATTCAGCAAGCCTTTACTGGTTTGGACTATAGGAGAAAACAGTCACACRAAGTGATGTCAGGACATAGATCATCAGGACTTTGGTTTCTTGTATATGCTGAGGCAGAACCCTGAAAGCACATGCCACACTTTGAGCTTATGATGCTTAACACAAAAATAATCAAATGTTTTGTTTTATTTCTATTGTAGGGTATTTTTGTGGCCTGCATGACAGCTATCCTGAGGCAGATGGACGATTTCCATTATAGCCATTACATCAATACTTTCAAAACCAGGCAAGACATTATTGTAAGTCAGCCTTGCTGTGGGGATTAGCTCAGTCCATAAAGAATTGCTCTCTGCTTCTAAAAGGTCATTTCAAGTTACTGTATTCAGTTTTGAGTGATTATACCACATTYGTCAGCAGTGAGTTCTGGGCAACTAATGCCACAGTCATTAGGGATATATTCACATCACCCCTGCTGGGTGCACAGGCTGGCTGTTGCTGACTCTATAGAGCCCGAGATTAGCATTTGTAACATTGAGTAAAAACCATGTTTAGTGTCTCTTTAAGTCAGTGCAAGCAAAAGGTCAGGAACCAGAAGAGTGTATGAAGACAAAAGGGAAGAGTTCATTTTTCCATTTTTTCTTTATCTTTGTGATCCTATTTTTTTTAATCTGCTTCTTTTTGTTTTCTTTTTTTGTTTTTTTTCCCCCCTCTAGAATTTAAGTAAGGGATTGAAAAGCTTTTTAAAAATACATTTAAACTAAAGAAAGATGGCAAATTTGAAAACATATCTGTATTAATTTCTAAAAACAGGGAGGTACTCTTTTAATAAAGTCTCATGGAATAATARCCAAAAAACGAAATACTGAATTTTCATTCAAACCAAAGAGCCGAATGTCCTGCTTCGATTGGCAGCAA
>NW_028185828.1:549903-676215 GCF_003343005.1 Rhea americana
AGCAGTCCTGCAAATCATCTCTGTTAGAGGCTTATTTTCTTTTACAGATTCAGGGTGATTGAGATTAGGTTTTGGTAAAGTCTAGTGCATAAACATTTCTATTGATGGAGCTGGARGTCTTTCTTCTACCTGAAGGCACATAATCAAAACCATGAAGTCTTTCATCCAGTTACTTCTTTATCTGCAAAAGAGTGCAACGTAAATCAGATGAGCCCTTTTTTATTTCAATCCAATTTGGGGAATCACTGTCATCTGACAAACAAAGCTACAGTGGGCAAGAGGATGATCAAGGATTTAGTGTGCTGGAACTACCCATGCTCATCTCTCTCCTCTGCTGTGGGCTTTCTGTTTGGCCTGTATGAGACATTAAGTCTCTCCTACTAAGTCCGTACAGTTTGAATGTCTTTGACTCACCTACTATCTACTCTGCTAAATGGCACAGCATGGCCAAAGCTTGCTATCCATGACACAGCACGGCCTATATGCCTGCATGTTTAATGTTCCCACTGGTGGTTTTGACAGTACAGGGAGTAGACTGGGCCAAGCAAACAGCAGGTACACACCTCTTTCCTCATTCATTGCCTCTTTCTCTCATCATTCATCTTCAAAATGGAGACAGTACTGCTCCCTTGTGTCGCAGGGGTACAGTGTGGAAAAATGACTTGAAGAAAACAAGTTACTTGGATGGTTCAGTGGAAAGGATTGGCTAAGCATAGGAGAAACTACCATCTGGAATGACACTGCACTGTTGTAGAGACTGGATGATCCAAAAAGCCTTTTGTTTGTTGTACGTCCCCAGTAAATCCTTCTTTTGCTCAGAAACGCAGTAATAACCTCCTTGAATGCCTCTATAATGGGAAAGAGGTAAAATAGCATTAGAACAGAATACTTGTCTCATTGGGACCATCTGTCCTTGTCTCCTCCTGAGCTTGCATGTAGGGGTCTTGGGGTTAAACTCAGAACTACAATGTTGTTCTCTGAAAAGCCACATTTTCAATTGAATTCTTTACCTCTTCCAGGGTTTTTCTCCGTGCAGTGAACCAATTTACATCTGTACTCAACCGTTTCTTTCTGGATCAGGCAAATTTTGAGCTCCAGGTACTATTTCTATGTTTTATGGACTTTGTATTGGACCGTACTGATTCTTGAACGCAAATCCCAGTGTTACTGGATTTGTTGATATGGAGGATGCGAGTAGAAATATCCGTATAGTCTTGCACAGAAAAGCAGCTGAATGCAAGCCAGTTCTGAATTGCTTCATGCAGCAACGAGCACAAGCAAATGTAACTGTTGCAGGCATGCCAGCTAACACTGAGTTACGCGTGACTAGTTGAGAACAAAATTTGTGTAGACGTACCCATTGCCATTTTCTCTAGATGCAAAGTCTAAGCTAAAATGAGTGAAAAATTCTAAGTTGATACATGCGGCTTGCTTGCTTGTTATGGCTGAGAATGCTGACTCAGCCATGTTACACTGCCTGTAAGTATACTTGCTTCCTCGTTAACACTTACCCAAGAGACTGCAGCCTTTGGGGCTGGCTAGCTTTTTTGTGCCAGTTGTTACTTTTCCTTTGTCTTCTCCTATTTTAGACTTGTTTCTCTTCCACAGCTCTGGAATAACTATTTCCATTTGGCAGTGGCCTTTCTCACTCATGAATCCCTCCAGTTGGAGACCTTCTCACAAGCTAAACGCAACAAAATTATCAAGAAGTGAGTTTGTGTTAAAAAGTGGCCAGGCCTTTTTTGCTTTTAAGAAACTGTATTTCTGCTTCTCCAGATACACATTACGCAATTTTCAAGTGAGATGAAGCATGCCCTGGAAGTGCATTTGATTAGTGAATGATGATAAAGGGAGTAGGAGTGGCTAGCACACATGTTAACATGTTACATAATAGATGCCCAAGTCTGATTAGACAGACCATAAACTGTTTGAGATGAATTTAAGCATCTTGCCAAAAAAAAGACTCTCTACTTCAAGGTCTGTAATAGAAGGCTTACCATAGTTCCCAAAGCAATCCGTTCTGTGCATCCTCACCCATAACGTAAGGTAGATAAGCAAGAATCCTAAAAGCCCTGCAACTTTCTAGCCTCTCCTTTTTGCTTTTTCTGTTTTGAAAGCCAGAGCATTTCAGGGAGGCATTCATCAGCCCCAAAAGTCATGGAATGAACCTAATGCTACATGAATTGAAGGCAACAAAATGGTAATAATTTGTTGCAGAATATGTAATTTGTAGTAAGTTGGTCAAATTCACAAAGATACTTAACAATAGAATTAAGTGCCTAAATACCTCTGTGGATATTGGCATGGAGTTCCGTTAAAACATGCATTGTTTATGTTTGCTAGCATTCTTCTGTAATAATAGAGGCTTTAGCAGTCCTGCTAATTAAATATTCTTCCATTCTCTTTATGTGAGCAGTTAAAGCTTTAGGGGAAGACACCACAGCAAACACAGCAAAAKTCTAGGTAAAATTGCATGAAGTGACAAGACTGCAGCTTTGTTCTGCTCTCAGGGAGTCTACAGTCTTGTGCCAGAAAGGCACATGGCCATTCTCTTTCTTTGTACACTAAGCACTGGTGGTGGGCAGGGTGAGGAATTAAAAAGGAAGGGTTGAACTTCTTACCAGAAAGTATGTGGTACAYGTGGTGTTGAGGAACCTTTTGGCAGATGCTTAGTAGGGAAGATAATCTGTAAGTCCCCCAATTCTTGTCATAAATGCCCAGCATCTTCAGGTTTATGGGTGAAGTGGGTTTTTTTGTTTGTTTTCTTTTTATTGTTTTGGGTTTTGTTGTTTAGGAGGCTTTTTAAGAACAGAGTTTTATTTTGTGGTGGTACCATTAAAGTTCTTCAACAGCTTTTCGAAGGTAATTCCAATGTATAGGCCTTTTCATCTTTTTATTTCTAGGTATGGGGACATGAGGAAAGAAATTGGCTTCAAAATAAGGGATATGTGGTATAATTTGGGTGAGTTCCATCAAAGACAGTTATCTTTATTTGAGCTCTGAAGTTGGATTTCAAATCCTGTATTTCTTTGCAAAAGCTGCCCGTGTTTAACGTGGGTGATATGCACATAGGCTCAGCTGTTTCAGAACACAAAGTTTCTTTTCTTTTTTCTGAATTAGTTTGAAAGAGCAGATCTYTTTTCCATGTTAGCTGATGATCAGATGATCTCTTAGAGATTCCATATAAAGGATGTTACACCACATGAAGGACAACAGTAGAGTTTTCCAGAGAGCCTTTATGGTTTAACAATGTGCATACAATTCAGTTCCTTCCGTTTTGGACTATTTCTGAATTTTGGAGCTGTAACATGTTAATTTCATCTGAAGTGGCCACTATCCGCATACARATTGCTTTCTAAGCAAAATGCTTGTCTTTCATTGCCTGTGTTTTATATGACTAATGTGCTTACATGTGGATACCCACACATCACATGTCTTCAAGCAGCCATGTTCCATTAGACYGTATCTGACTTTGTCTTTCTTGCAGGTCCCCACAAAATAAAGTTCATTCCAGCAATGGTAGGCCCAATCCTGGAGGTAACCCTGGTTCCAGAGCCTGAGCTGCGGAAAGCTACTATTCCTATTTTCTTTGATATGATGCAGTGCGAGTTTAACTTTAGTGGGAATGGAAACTTCCATATGGTAAGGGAGCCTGGTATGTTCAGTGCAGATGTTTCACAGTACATATTGGGCAAAAAGGAAAAGAGAGCATAAAAAAAAAAGGCCCTATTATTGTACCAGACACTTTGGGAAGTTACAGAGAAGTGGTTTGATGTAGTAATTGAGATGGAGGCCTAAGAGCCAGGACTCCTCAGTTGCGTCTGTGACTGTACCCTTGCATGAGTTTCAGTGGTTCAGTGAACATCTTTGTTTTCAAATCATTATGCGTTTGCACAGGTGTAAATACCCGCATCTAAATTGTGAAGCAATTTTGAGACCCTAAAAGGATACTCTGCAAAGTAGTGTCTACTATTTACATTTATAATAACAGCATAAATTCCCCTAAGTCAGATTTTTGGCTGTATAGGTAAGTTACTGTAAAGAAAACTGGTGGACAGTCAGGCGTCCCAACCTGAACTGTAATAACGCCACATAGCTGTTTATATAGTGACTAATCTCTCATTAACTTAGATTTCACAACATGCTTGTGAATATTGATGCCCTCATTATGTGATGGAGACACAGAGGACAGAAATGATTTGCTAGGGGATAGACAAGTCAAAGGACAGAGTTGGGAACAGAACCTGGTCCCTGACTTCCAACCCTGTGCTAATTTCTCTGGAAGTTACCATTATTGCTACTGAGAAAACACTAGTAAAGAAGGAAGAAAAAGAGGCTCCTCTCTTTTGCCCTTATGTTAACTTTTCACTGCAGTTTCTAAGGACTTTTTCTTCCAGCTTTCCTCTAGGGATATCAGACATTAACATCTCAGCTGGCAGGCAGGGGACACTCCAGTTATGCTGTAGACAGTCTTGTCCCTGGAGATGGGTAGGAGCCATCCATCCAAGAGGCAGCCACCTTGGCATTTCAGACTGTTGTCAAATGTGATGTGCATTTCCCTAAGCACCATACTCACACCAGCTTAAACCCTAACTTCAGTGTGCATATGGGGTCGGTCTTCCCTTGGGGTCATCAGTCTTTGGCACTGTTGGAGCCAAGGTCTCAGGGGCTTCTGGAATCAGTAGAAGGAAACAGGATGTGTGACATGGATTTTCCATTCCAGTAATATTTATATACTAGCTATAGTGTCTTTCATATTTTGGAGCATGAATGTTTAAACCTTGGTAACTGAATGACTTATGTACTTGACATGCTTGTACCTAACAAGGCATGTCTCCATGGCTAGACACGTATGATCACATGGCACTTAAATAGTGTAGCATAAGTGCTTTAATTAACAGCCACAACTGTTTATTTTGGTCCGTGAACTGTGACTTACCTTTAACTGAAGGTAGTAGTAAAGTTTCTTTGGGACGAGTGAATAACTATTATCATTTGTAAGCTGGTCATTCTGGTCATTACAGATGCTTCTTTATTCCAGCAAAACTGAACCGCTAGTGGATTGGGGTAGAAGGAGAAACGCTGCACCAGAGCATTGACTTCCAGTGACTGTAATATGGGAGAGAACTCATTTGTTTGCCCCGTTCTTGTTATAGTGGCTCCTTAACATTTTTATTCTGCTCCAGTAATGAAAATATTCTCTAGCTTGACTTGTAAAACCAGTGCCTGAAGGTGGAGCAGTTTGGAAACACCAGCCACAAGGATGGCTAATGTTCCAGTCATGCTCTTGWGAGTTAATATCCATTTAACATGCCTTTTTATCTTTTCAGTTTGAAAATGAGCTGATAACTAAACTGGACCAGGAAGTGGAGGGTGGCCGAGGGGATGAACAGTACAAGATTTTGCTGGAGAAACTGTAAGTTTTGTGACAAGTATGGAGGTTCTTCCATGTTTCCAGCTTAACTGGCTTTTTTCTAATGCAAAGAAACCCTCATTTGTTAGTTCAGTGAGCAGAGAGAGTGYGGTTGACAGTGATCTTGATGCTAAGCAGGTACACTGAGACTTACTGTCTTAAAATGATGCTTTTATGCTAGAGCACCAATTTATACAGTAATCCTAAGCTTGGGGATACGAGCCTAGAAGAAGGTGCCAAGCTGACAAAGGGATTTTGAGCAGAAAAGCTTGAGAACAACAGGCTTGGAGGCTAAACCAAAATCATAGCCTTGTTTTAGCACTAAAAATAAAACCCATTTTTTTGACTGACAAGGCAAGCTTTGACCTTTGGACCTGCCTAACCTGGCTATGTCAGGCCTGTGGGTATTGTGTTATGTTCTGCACTGTGAAAGCTTCTATTCTTGAAATGCATTTGACACTTAATTGAGTGGCTATTTGGATAACTTACACCGAGGTTCTATTTGCCACTACTCAGAACTTTAACTAAGTATTCTCTTCTGTCTCTCTTACTCTCTCTGGATATCATTGCAGTCTCCTGGAGCACTGTCGGAAGCATAAATATCTGTCTGGTTCTGGAGAAGTGTTTGCTTTGCTGGTCAGCAGCTTACTGGAAAATCTACTGGACTACAGGACGATCATGCATGATGAAAGCAAGGAGAACCGCATGAGCTGCACTGTCAATGTACTGGTATGGGGAAAGCTGAATTTGAATATGGGTGCTTCTTTATTGACTTGGCTTTGTGTGGTGTGATCCTGGGGCAAATCAGGTGCACCAGAATGAATATGGTGGACTGAATTTGCCTGACAAAATAAGTCACTGAAAAATAATTTTTGTATACTTCTAGGAAGGAAGCTATTGAATAAGAGCTGACTAAAGGAAAATTTCAGGTTTTTAAATGATTCTTCAGGCCTTTTCTGATTAATAATGGGCCCAAATTAGGCTACCAGCAATCAACAGCTATAAACCTTTGAAAGATGTACAGTCCAGAATCAAATCATGTGGCTGGTGTTTGTTTAATCTGAGGTCCTGAAGGCAGAAAAGATGGCTAGCTGATACATTGAGAAATGTGGACTTAAGTCTCCTTTCCACTACAGGGAGTCTGTGTAACCTTGGACAATCACTTTCTCTTTGACTTAATCGTGTCTCTAGAGGAGATAATACCCTTACACTAAAGGAATGGTTGCAGGGATATATGCATTTAGGTGGGCAAAATGATAACGAAGACCATTGAAATACCTGAGTGATGCCAAAGTTTCTTCTAGAGACGATTATGTGAATGCATGGTGGTTTACATCAATTTGACTTAGCTTTTCCTGTTCTTGGCAGAATTTTTATAAGGAGAAGAAACGAGAGGATATTTATATCAGGTAAGATGACTTCTTCCACAGACCAGTGCTTTTATTTCCCCTGATGTCCTGTACACTGTTACAGGAATCCTTCATATGAAATAACAATTTGCTTTTCGTTCATTTAGATATCTCTATAAACTCCGGGACCTGCACACAGACTGTGAAAACTTCACAGAGGCAGCATACACTATCCTCCTCCATGCAGAGCTGCTTCAGGTAATACATTAGAGGCCATTTCAGTTTCCRCTATCAGTGGATGGGTTTTTAATGAAGTGCAAACAGCTCAAAATTAAACAATTTGTCCTTCTCTGCTATTGTGTGGCTTTGCATAAGCTAGGTTCTAGTGGTTGTTACGTAGCTTCATAATTTTAGAAATTACACAGCGGCTAAACAGATGAAAGAAAAAAACAACCACCACGACCACCAAGAAGAACAAAAGCCATAAAAAATCCCTATAACATTACTAGCATTAATTTGCCACGTGGTCTTTGTGAACTGTGAGGGACCCATCTTTAGGGTTGTATTACTGTTTCTTCCACTTCTGTGTGAGCAGTTTGCATTGTAAAAATATATTAGTTTATGACATCTTAATCTGGGTTTAAGTCAGCCTTTGTTACTTCACATCCAGCATAGGTTAGAGCATGCCCATCCAGTTAGTATCTCAGTTGATTATAACATCTTAAGCCAAAATCATACCAATTTTGCAGATATAATAAAACTTTTATTGCAATTTTAACATGATTTTAAATGTGATTATAAACAAATTGTACAAGTTCAGATTAAATTCAAGTCACATGATATGAATTTTTGCATGCAGAAGAACCTTTCTGACCATTGATATGTGTAGTAAAAAGGGCATAATCAGATGCTTTTTCTGAGCAGACTGGCATGACTTAAGAATTACTGCTTACTGGTTACTTTCTACTAGCCATGCAGCTGAGATACAGTGTTTGTGTGTGCACTGCTGGTTTATATTAGTTAGCCAATCCAGCTTATATCACTGCCAACATCACCTTGATTTCCCTTTGTATTGATGCTGGATTTGTCTTGAGAACATCCATGCAGAAGGTAAGTCTAGCCACTGTAGGATTTGTTTATCTAAAATGTTCCAGTTTCTTTAACTTTACCTGTTTTCCCGCATATGCTAGTGGTCTGAGAAGCCATGTGCTGCTCATCTGCTGCAGAGGGACAGCTACTACGTCTGTTCACAACAGGAACTCAAGGAAAAACTCTACCAAGAAATTATCTCTTTCTTTGACAGAGGCAAAGTGAGTCTCTTCAGTGTTCCTATGGTTCAGTGGTAAATACTTGGCTTGATAAAGATAGAAGTTGTATTGGAGGGAAAAGCAAGCATGATTCTGCAACAGGTCTGATGCTTTAGACTTGACTTTTGTTAACAAGGATCAGTGTTCTAGCACAAGCAGAGGAAGTGTGACATAGGAGCTGAAGTATTAGTGTAGGAGGCTTCTCTGTTTTGCTGTTTAGGCATGTCCTTTCATCTCTTTGTCTCAGTTTTCCCTATCAAGAGTAACAATTGTAACCTTGCTTTGTAAATCACTGAGATCTACAAATTAAGAGCTGTATGACTATTATCATTGTAGTAAAATATATGGCATGGAGTTTTAAGGGAACGTTGGCAGTGTGTTAAAGTGCTACCTGAATTAAAATTGGCTGAATGTTTTATTTATCTTTCTGTGATGAATGAATGCTTTTAACTGAGTTTTTATTTGTTTATGCGCTTCCTTCCCCACCTGCTTTTTGGAGATGTGGGAAAAAGCCATTCAGCTAAGCAAGGAGTTGGCTGACATGTRTGAAAACAAGGTCTTCGATTATGAGGGGCTTGGTAATCTCCTGGTAAGGTTTCTTTCTCTGTTTTCAGCAAACTACTGGCTGTTTAAATTAATGTTGTTGAGCAGGTTAAGCCCAAAGCACATGTTAAGAACAAAGAAACGTACCCCCTTTTTTTCCTAAGCTTAATGCTAGAGGAGTATTTTCATAATTCCTATTTTTAAAAGTATGTATTTTTTGTCCTTATTAGCATGATAATATGTGAAGATGTTTAGGAGTCTTAGTGTTAATCAAATAAGCTAACATTTGCATAGTGTATTATCAGGTGACACATATCTCTTCACCTTGTTATTCTTGTGGTAAAGTTTTCATGTACAAAYGTAAACTATAAAATGATCTCTGTACTAATTTTCTTCTTTTTAATTTTTAATTTTTTTCTTTTAAGGTTACAGATGTAACCAGCTGTTCTTTGTTCTTTCATACGAGAATCATCTGCCCAGTTTTATTTCTGCCAGTTCTCTGACATTTGTCACCATTTGTCTGCTTCCTAACATTTTTATTTTTAATTTGTATTGCAATAGTCAAGGGTTTTAAATATTTTCCTGGAATCCCCCAAAACATGGCATTGTTCTGATGTCTGCATACCAGGAAATGAAGTTGATTTTGACCCAAACAAGTAAAAGAACAAATAAGARATATTCCAAAAACCCTGTAAAAATATTCTGTAGAGGAGAACTAATAGATCAAGAATTTTCATTGTGGATATGAACTGTAGTTTGACAACATCTCTGAGAACTAAAAAGTGAAAATTCTGGGGACCTCTTTCTTTTTTAGAAAAAACGAGCTACTTTTTATGAGAATATCATGAAGGCAATGAGACCCCAGCCAGAGTACTTTGCTGTTGGATACTATGGTCAGGGCTTTCCTTCTTTCCTCCGGGTAAGCATTCAAGTTCACGTAAGCATTCAAGTTCTGGAGTGGCAGGTTCCCCAGAAGCCTGAATGGATCAATTTTCAGCTCTTCCTCTGAAAATTCCGATGCTAAACTTCTTTTCCTTTGAATTAAACTCAGAGATCTGAAACCCTTAGGCATTTTGAAACATTTCAGCCTATATAGAAAGACAATTAAGGGACCAAATTCTTTGTATTACCAGCTTTCCTAAAGGCAATGTGTTGCAGTTGGGTTTGTTAAATGATCAATATGCTCTTATATGGACTTAGAATCTACCTTAGGTATTAGTGATTTTCAGAAAGATAATTATTGCTGTTAGAACATTTTTAACTTAACAAGAACTTATCCATCTCTTTTTGATCTGAATCAACCTAATTTTTAAGGGTGTAGATCATTTCAACATYAAAGCATATTGGTGCAGAAAAATTAAAATGCAAAGATGCTACCAGTTTGAAATCACTGCTAAGCAGTGAATGCATCTATAATACAAGTATCTAGCTGACATGAGTCAGATGGGCAGTGTGCAGCATACTAGAAAATATTCCTAGCTATTACTTAAAATCAAGGAACATTTACATTTTCAGACTAGAGTGGTTTGAAGCTGCTGATGTTAAGTGGAACCCAACTTCAATTAAAACAGAAAGAWAGGTTAGCATTGTGGAACTGGATTGTATGGAAGGCCTTCAGCTTTAGATGATGTTTTTGAATCCAGCCCCTTCAGAAACCAYTGCTGCTTGTGAAATGTGCTGATGTGAAATAAGCTGGCCAATGTCTAGCATTATTTCTGTGGTACAAAACTGCCAGCACAGCTCATYGTTTAGCTGTAGCTGAAGAGAGCCAGAAATGGAATGGAGGTAAAACTCATATCTTTGTGCACAGAGAGGTGTCTCAGTCCATGTCATATCAGAAGCAGACTGGCAAGAAGCATGCAGTTCGCTGCTTTAAGGAACATTTTGGAACACATGTTCTTTTAAAATCAAACCTCTGACTGAATTTTGATCTACAGAATGTGTGAGCTTGGAGAGTTTACAGTGACCTTGAAGGTGAGGAGGAAAGGATAGGTGAGATTCTTTCATTTCAGGTTGTGCATTATCTCAGAACACAAGAGTTCTGTGATGCCCATCCTGGAAATCACAATCGCACCACGACTTGTGACAAGAAGGAAGTCAGACTACTTAATCCTAGCTTCCCCTTCTATCCTTTAAAAGTCRACTGCTGTGTCTTTGATGCCTGTTTTGGGAGCCCCAGAGCTGTCTTACTGTCTGATCACAAGCCCCCCTAGTGTGACTTGAGGCATGGAGGGAATTGTGCACTCCCAAAAATGCATGATCTCACATGCCTAGATATKCCTGTATGTGTCCATATTGTCTGTCAGTGGGGCAGTCTGTGTCAAATACTGGTGAAATCTCCAACTTAGTAAATAAAACAGGCCCAAAACAGTACTGCTAGCAGAGTGTGCAGACCAGTTATGGCAGCAGCTTACCAGCAGCAAGTGTATCCAGTATATGTGCTAGATAAGTATACAACGTTTCACAGAAAGTAGGATAAAGCAAAATCACCAGGAAGTGTGAGCATGTTCAATAAAACTTGTTCGTGGGGCAAAATGAACTTTCTAGACAAACATGAGGGCCTTGGTCTTACGAGTTGCTCTGTCAGTCCATCCTGTGTTTCTTCTGTCGCTTATTCCAGCTGCCTTTTAAGCTAGGAAACAACCTTTGACATAAAGTAGACCTCTGAGATTACTCTGTGTTTATGTTTGGAAAGCTCATTCTCATTTGCCTTGTTTAATTCTAATTCTCTTTTTCTTCTGCTGCCTGCAGAACAAAATTTTTATCTACCGTGGCAAAGAGTATGAACGAAGGGAAGACTTCAACCTGAAGCTACTGACCCAATTTCCCAGTGCTGAGAAGATGACAAGCACTGCTCCCCCAGGAGAGGAGATCAAGTCTTCTCCTAAACAGTGTATCTTTTAGTTCTGTTATGTTTTGGCACGCTGGTCTGCCTCATTGTTCCTTGAATAGGAGGATTAGTAAACAACAGATCAATAAGAAAGGACATATTGCTCCTGCAGGTCTTTGAAACAGACACTGGGCATGACAATAAAAATATCTAGAATTGGAATAGCGAATTTAAAAACATACTGGAAAAGGAGAATTTGATGTTATCCGGTTTAAATGAGTTGTTGTTAGGCTGAAACCTTATCAGGTTACAGTTCAGGATTTCCTCTACCTTCTTTTTAAGCAGACTGTACTGACTGCTGTACTGTTTGTGCAGTCCAGTTTGGTATTTCCAGGTCAAAGAGGTAAAATAGAGACAGTGGAAGGGAAATACAAAAAAGGAGGTGTTCTTTCTACTTCCTTGCAGTTAACAAGGATTTGTAAGTGTCTACTTTCAGTTTCCCCCCTAGAAATTGCTTTCTAGGAAGCATATTATGTTTAATATGTTTGCTTATATTAATCAATGAACAGCTCTAGGGATAGATTTCTGTGGGGTTTTTGTTTTTGTTTTTGTTTCCCCCCCCTCCTTTCTCTGTACTATGTGGCAGAGAAGCCATCAGGCTTAAGGCCTCTCTTTTAGTTGAGAGTGTGACCAAGTGCAACCTCATGAAGATGCTTTAGATTTCTCTCTGTGATTTCAAGTCAATAGCAGATGTGCTGCTGGAAGATGTACATTAGTAAACACCAAGTTATTAGGCTTCTTGCCTGTGTTATACAGGCCAGACTAAAGAATCTAATGGTCCATTTTGGCCTTAAAAATCTATGTACAAAGGCACAGCTCAAGCAGTGATACCAGATGCTTCCCTCGCAATGAGCCTGCCAAGCACTAAATCCACATAGGAAATTAAAATTCATTCAAGACCAAACTTGGTGTCAAAAAATGCCTTTTCTATTTCTACTTTGTTTCAGCTACTTCCGTTGCATCTGTTTGTGTTTTTCTGATGTTTTTGGCTTAAGATGAACCTGAACTGCAAAATTTGGATCCAGATCTGAACTCTTCCAGAACTTTGGGGGTGTTTGGTTCTGGGTCTTTRGCATAGCTCTGTTATAAGGGGGAGCAGCTGCATGGTTTGGATTTGATACAGGTTCTTTTCTGGCTCTTGAAAAACACCACTGGAAAAAATAAGGAATTTGAGTGTCCAAACTATTGTTGCATTCGTCAGGGATTGATGGTTCTGTGGTGTTTCAACTTCTTGCTTCCCCCCTCCATCTCTCTCTCTCTTTTTTTTTTTTTTTTTTTTTTCTTTGGGAGGGGTGTTTGCTTGGAATCAGTTTCCTCATTCTTATGATACAGTGTCTTCTGCTTCCTTTGGTTGTTTCATAAAAGTGTAATGGAGGCATTAGTTAATCTATACAACATTTCAGGGAATGCCTGGTATGTAAGAATGTAAACTGGCTAGTCTTAGGCCAGTTCTGAAATAGAAACTSTATAGCATGCATAGCATGGCCCAAAGCCCAAGCTAATAAGTTCTCCTGAGAGAAGTATTTTAGCTTGGGCTTAGTGCTTGATCGAATGTGTCTGTGTGGTTTGGGGTTGAGATCTGGCATATATCCTGGCTATTCAATGAGGGCAGAATGTCCTTGCCTTTGCTTTAAAAATACCATGTAGAAATATCCTCAGTGAATTTAAGGTTCTGTGGGGCTACCCTACCTGCTAGTAAAACATTGCCATTTCAGAGTGAAGTTGTCAAGTGGTTCACAGAAATAATCTGTTAATTTGGGTCAAATTGTTTAAGCTTTACTTTTCCATATGGATTTTTAGTGCTGTAAAGTCTTCAGTACAGTTCTTACAATGTTGTTCCTACAGTATTGTGTTTTAAGCTGTTATGCTTGGGGATATTATTACATTTTTTTTTTTTTTTGAATTTCTATCAAGGATCACAAAAAGCAAAAGCTGAAGTTGGTATAGATGTTTGCTGATAACAGCTTACATTCTTCAACTTGCTTCATTGTGCTTCAAGGGCTGCGAGGAAGGCTTTATYTGTGCTGGAAGGTTTTGAGACAAATAATTAGAGGGGTGAAGAGACAAGATAAATCCATTGTGAAACCTAGTCCAGCATCTTATTTTCTTACGCACAAGGTGGATATCTGAAACACCCGAGCATCTAAGAGAATGTCAGTAGTTGGAAGTATTCCTAAAGCCCTTATTTTTGGGGGCATTTGATTCATGACAAGCATACAAACCACAACAAACAATATAATGCCTGGAATTGCTGATGAACACCTCAATATTTTTCTTTAAACGTGACAAGAGCACAGGGAGTTGTTGAGAAGTTTTGACATTTGATGAAAACAGGAAGGATATTTCTCTCTATATATTTTCCCCAAAGGATTCATAGTTTTTCATCCTTAACCATAACTGCTCAGATGTGCAATGCTTTATAGTGAAGCCTGTGATGAACCTGCCAGCTAACTATAAAGACAAACCTGTTCCTGAACAGATCTTAAAGTAATTTCCTTTTCCCTCAACATTTACTCTGTATTTTTTTCTCAGATAACATAGGCACAAGGTGAAGTGCCTTTGTTTCTCATCTGCAGATTTGTTTCACAATCCAGTTTAAACTTTGTTATTTTTGAAAAGAAATGTAAGAACATCAGTGCAAGGAGAATGGAAGGTGAGAAGGCTCACCATTTCTTCTTCTTTTTTGTAGCTACTACAGAGCAAATGAGGTACAACAGTTCACGCACTCCCGGCCATTCAGGAAAGGAGAAAAAGATCCAGAGAATGAATTTGCTGTGAGTTCTTAACATCTAATTCTACCTACTTGGAGTGTTTGTGATGAAAAGATTGTTCTGTGTATTTATTATGATATCAGTGGTATTTTGAACTTCAGTGTCACAGTTTTGTTTTCTCTGCCTGTGGCAATGGAATTTGGTTATTGAAATGTAGGAGGAGCAAAGGACTGTACTTTATATTGCAAACTCTATGCAAAGCCAGTCTGGTATGTTGAGGGACTYCATAGCTAAAACTGCAGTGCTCAAAATCCTTGATCTAGGAGCTATAAATAYTGTACTCTGTAACTGCGGTTTCCTGCAGAGTACAGCTGTGTGCTTGGTGAATTGTGGATGATGTAGCTGTCTTTAAAAAAAGCCAACTTCTAACCATGAAGAACAGGTTCAAATTTAGGCCAGCTTTTAAGATTTGCAGTGGAGAGTGAGCCATGAATGTAGCATATTAGAATGTTTTCTTGCCGCTTGTGAGGCGTATTGTTGCTTACATGTTGTGGTTATGCATGATGCGTGGGACTAGCTAAATATGTTATAATCACACTTCTACCGGTAGTGGTCCATGCAGAGGAAGACAGCCTACTGTTGCTTTGTTGATGCTATTTAAATCTTGCTGCCAGAAACACTGAGTTCCATCCCAGTTAATGAAATGTGAAAATCATTGTGTCAATCCTGCCTGCTAGTGCTGGAAGCCTGGTTCCATGTTGTAGTGCAGGAGAGAATTGAACTAGAAGACCAATATTTTCCTTACATCTTGGAATTTTTTCCTTCTCTAACTAGACTATGTGGATAGAACGGACAACCTACACAACAGCTTATTCATTCCCAGGCATTCTTAAGTGGTTTGAAGTCAAACAGATTACAACGGTGAGTTCTGTGTGTAGGCTGGATCTCAGCCCACCCAATCTTTACTGGAGTAGAAAGTCTTGCAACATTTAGGACTACCTCTTCCCCTGTTAGATGTGACACACCAATAGCTTCTCCTGTAGACAAAAGCAAATGTGCATCTTATTTGATGTGCTTGTATTTTTATACTATTCTGGAGAAGCTGTACCCTAGGCAGTGAAGTTCTACACTGACTGTATCATGCACAGGGGAGTGATTACTTTTGTAACAAACTCCACAGTCAGCAGCTAGTTCCTACACTGTTGCCTCTCCAGGATTAGGCGTGAGGTCATTCTTGCGTTTATCTCTCTGAATGGCAAAGCAGTTAGAAGAAGAAGTCCAAAATTCTCTGCTGGAAACTACTGGGCTGCCATTCGTATGTGAGAGCTACTTAATGTAATATTCAGTGGAGGAGATTGAAGGTTTATTCTAGTCCATCTTTCTCTCAGGAAGAGATCAGCCCCTTGGAGAACGCCATAGAAACCATGGAGCTAACCAATGAGAAAATCAGCAACATTGTCCAACAGCATGTGTGGGACCGGAGTCTTCCTGTGCATCCTCTCTCTATGCTCCTGAATGGGATTGTGGACCCCGCGGTCATGGGGGGATATACCAACTATGAAAAGGTTACTTTTCATATTTATCGGTATCTCAGTCATGTGAGAAATTAGCTCAATTCTCAATTGTTACTCAGATTTAGTGTACGTTATAGCTTTATCTGCATCTATCTGAAGCTCAAAGGTAGAGAAAAGAGAATAAAAATGAGAGCTTTTCACTAAATTGGAATGTGGAAGCCCCCCACATTTTTAGTATTTAATTTCAGAGCTGTGCAATGCTGTAGAATTAAGGAGTGATACACCTCTTTTGGGTCTCATTTTTTGGTCTTTACAATGGTGATAAYGACATGACCCTACCTATTGGGGCACTGTGAGATGCATAGTTTACCCCAGTGAACAATGCCTGTACCAGAAATAGAAGCAAAATGGCTTGTTTCTTCATTATGCTAATACAGAATGATAAAGCAAGTAAGAATTTTTCTTTCTAGCAGATATTCTGTCTTTGTAGTGTTGCAACAAAGAGCAGCAGATATTTCAGAGTAAAAGCAGTCTTCACCACCCAGGTTTGTTTAACTGTTAGCATGGTGTATGTTCTTCTTTAGTTACGATGTTTAATTTAAGCTGTTTATTCCTGGTATCTAATTATGGTATCCCAGCATGAAATATATTGCTTATTTCCATACACTGAATTGAGGATGTTAAAATATGTTTTAATTTTTTTCAGATGTGTTGCAGTCACATGAAATGAAATGCAGAGTTAAATGGGAGAGGGTCTGATTTGTTTAGGGTATAACTCTTCTGATTCCAGAGGAGCCACATACTTCACTGGGGTGAATTTGGCTCTAAATACTCTCATTTTGTGAATTAAAGTTGACATAAAGTTTAGAATTACGAAAGTGGGAAAGCAGTTAAAACTAGGAAACGCAAAGTATCTATAACCACATCTGGAAATACTCATTTCTGGTTCATATTTTCCTATTTCAACTAAAGATCAGCAGAGAACATTTGGCTTTTGTGGGCGGCTAGAATCTTGAGTTTTAATTGTTTCRTTGTAGCCAAAAGCCAAAGTCTGCATTTTTAACATGGATTTTCTTCTTGCAATAATTAAACACTTTCAAGAAAAATCCACTGGGACCTACCCGGCAGTCCTTTCACAGGCTGACCTCCTCTTGACATTAGCCTATTTCAGAATCATACCAGTAGGCCTATAAACACTTGTGTGTACCGTCCAGTTAATGAAATGCAGAACTAAAAAATGTATGCAGAGGCTGAAATATGTCAGAGATGCATTTTAAAACTGATGAAAAAATTAAATATTTTACCAGGAAAAGAAAAGTTCCTCTGACTAGGAATTTGATATGCTTCAAGGCAGTGCTCTATAGCAGATAGTGCAAATTGGCACAATTTTAAGGCTTCAGTGCAGAAAAACGTACGAGCATTYGTTCAATTTTAAGCCCATACATGATTAAAAGTAAATGCATACAGAAGCATAGAGTATAGGTGCTTCATTGATCCAGAATACGAGTCACAATCTCAACAGTCTTAGTTCTACTAACTTTTCATAACAAGCCCCACACAAGATGATGTATGTAAGGATTTGAATCCTTGAGCTGAAAGAAATTGCGGGCAAGAGATAGCCTGTTCACCTTTCTGAAGCTGAGGCTAGGTTGTTTGCATGTGGTTGTATACTGTAGGTTATTAAATCCTAAAAATGAAAGGGACTTCTTAAATGAGAACTCTTGAGACTGGTTCTGGTACTCATATTTGAATGATAAGTAATATAACATTGATTATTCAAATCCATACTATTTTGTGAGAATAGAATTGGGGAAAAAACCACTTTTGTTGAAGTAACTGCAGTTTTTCACATATCAGTAATTTAAAGAATTTGAAGAGAAGTCTTTCTTCCCAGTTTCCAAGAAATAATCATAGTTCTTCACTTTCTCTTTCAGCTTTATGACAGGGAGAGACTAAACACAATCTTGTTATGAGGAATAGAGGCAGTGAATTGCTCTTAAAGTATCTTTGTCTCTTACTCAAAGTTAGCTGTGAAAGTATCACAATCTGTGATATCATCTTCTCTCTTTACTTTCAGGCCTTTTTCACAGAAAAGTATCTTGAAGAACATCCTGAAGACCAAGATAAAATTGAACTGCTTAAGCAATTAATTGCTTTACAGGTATCATATTGTGAAAGATGGCAAAGGTGTGTGAGAGTGCAGATGAGGGGGGTTCAGCATTATTCTTTTGAAGGAGAGACTGTAGATAAATACATTAAGAAAAAGTCTAGGTATGTGTACAACAATTCTTCTGTTTTAAGGAGAACTGTCTAAATTGTAAAATTGTGGTCTAGAATATTCCACTTACCTTGTGTTGCTCTGAATTGCTACTCTAGAGTATTTGCCAGTGTGGCATAGATTTTTTTTCCTTATGAGTCTCACAGAGTATCTATTGTCGTTTCTATGAAATCATCAGACCTGATATTTTGCCACTCTGACCATTGAAAGTTATCTATTTTCACCTGCATAACAGTGAAAATTGTCCTGTTTTTGTAATGCAAATTTCATCCCTGGGGATTATTTACTGGGTTTTGTATTTTTCCATACAACAATGCCAAGTTGAAGCTACTTCGCAATCGTATTGCTTTGCAGGCCAAGGGAGTGATATTCTGATATTTTACATGCTGTACGTACCAAAGCAGAATACAGAATCTGTATCAGGAAGAAGAACACATAGGTGTGGGTGGGGAAGGAGTTCACATTTCTTTGTAGTACACATACAGAGTTCAGAAAGACAGTCAAGTTACTGTAGCATACAAGTTATGAGTCAGTAACTTCAGTACTGTATGACTGCTTTTCTTCTTTGCGAATGTGAAACACGTGGACTTTAAATCTCTTAATTGCATCTGAGATGTGTTAATTGGTGAGAAAATTCTCTTGTAGCAGGAGAGCTGATGGGTCCTTTCAGAGCAAAAGTTCTGCTGTTCCTTTCAGATGCCATTGTTGGCAGAAGGGATTAGGATCCATGGCGAGAAGCTGACTGAACAGCTGAAGCCTCTACATGAGAGACTGATTGCCTGCTTCAAAGATTTGAAGAAGAAGGTGGAGAAGCAATATGGTGTAATAACTTTGGTAAACATATCTTAYTGTCTAGTATTTTGCCTTAAAAGAACACGCTCAAATACTCCTCTCCTCTTCCAGCCTGGAAGTTAGTGTTACCTGATTTATCGTGTTTGTCTGCAGCCTCCTTCCCTCACTGAAAGGAAACAGAGCAGGTCGGGCTCTGTGGTGTTGCCCTACATCATGTCTTCCACACTGAGACGGCTCTCTGTGACATCTGTGGCCTCTTCTGTGGTCTCTACATCTTCCACATCATCTGACAGCACTTCTTCCAGACCAGGTTCAGATGGGTTAGTAGTCAGTTTTTAGAAGTGACTTACAAGAGTTGAGGGTATGCTTTTGCCACAGTGGGTTATTTTATGGTATTCTCAATAGATGAGACTTCTGAATATAATTAGTCACCTTTAAAATGAAAAATTGTTCCATAAAAATAATAATACTTATGCCTTCAGAGAACTTTAAATGGAGGTCAAATTATTCTGTTTTACAGATACGGATTTTGAGGCACACATAGGGATAGATCTGGGAATTAAACCCAGAATTCTCTGCCTCTTGAGACCCAATTCCTTATGTAATACTGAGAAGGGATGTAGGGAGTGTACTTCAGATATACACTACTTCTATTCCCCTGAGATCCTGGAAAACAGAGGAGTAAGACTACTGTCATGTGATWTAGTTTATATCTTTGTAGATGACATTATATAGTCATATGGTGCTAGTTCCACCTACTTGTTTGCAGCTACTTGCATAAAAGGAGCTTCCATACATGAAGCCCTTTCTGCTATTGCTTCTTTGCATCTRCTTTATATTTGTTATTGCCAGGGAGTCTAGACGACTTGTTCTAACACAGCAGACTGAGTGGCATAGTTCAGCATAAAATGCTGGTCTTACRCCTTCTGCAAGTAGATCATGCTTTATCCTGTGCAGAAGYCATAATACTCAAAATTACTGGAGTACCTTAAAAGCAGGAATTTTACTGAAAATTCTATTTYCCTAGTTCAAGTTCTCTACAACAACCTCTTACACACAAAAAAAAGATCACAGCCTTTTCACAGATAATGCGTGAAATGACTTGACTGGAGTAATACTTCTTGTTTTTTCACTTTTTCGGTGTGGGCTGCAGATCTGTTTTGGAGCCTCTCTTGGAGAGAAGAACATCAACAGCTTCCAGAGCTGAGGAACTGCCCGTCAAAGAAGATGGTGATAACTGGATTAACAAATTTAAGAGGAAGGACTGGAGTATTAGCAAGTCTCAGGTTATTGTAGAGAAGGAGCCAGAAACTGAACTGACTACSAAAATGGTAAAAATAATAGTAATAATAAAATCCACAGCAGGAGATTTTAGTGTTTCCTTTGCTTTCAGGCATGCTTGCCATTGGGAACTTCATTAAGTACTGGGAGGGGTTCAAATACCAAAAGCATTGGTCATCAGAGTAATTGCTTTTTTATTTGGAAAACTTGTGTCACAGACTGAACTGCAGTTTGACTTAAAGTACAAATTTGAAGCATCAGGCACTGATCTTTTGTCTGGGTGCTCAATACCCTCATTTCTTACAGGAGTTGAGGGCTGCGTGATACGCTCAGCACCACATAGAAYTGTTCTGTTTCTGTTGGAGCAAGTAGATATTGCTAGCCCACTCTAAATCCAGCTGGCAAGCCAGATGCTCAGTTGCTATCAGTCAACATCACTGCACAAATCGAATGTACTACAGGGCGAAGATCAGTTTGAGAGATCTGGGAATTGAAAAAGGATAGTCTGGTAGCTAGGTCACCGGCCTGGACTTTGAAAAATTCATTGTCTAAGATTGTACTCTGCTACAAACAGCCTGCATGAGCATTTACTTTGAGCAAATCATTTACAAAGGAAGAATAAAAGAGGCTCTCCACCTTGAAGGTGTTGTAACAAGGAATATATTGGAGGCTGTTAGGCATTCAGGTTAACATTAGGTCCAGGTAATCACCTAATATGAATAGATAAGTTTCAGCCTAGAAGTAGAATTGTATGGCCTTGGAKTATTATCCTGACTTATGCTAAAACTACATTACACTGTTAGAGAGTACCTGAGAATTAGCCAGCAGAGTATTTAAACTCATGGCTCAGTAATAATAATTTGACCTAATGTACTCAGTGTAAATAATTAATAGTTCTTTCATTTCCATTTCCCTCCCCAGCTCTCACAGAGCTGAATCTGGCAGGAGTGGGTTACATTCCTATAGATTCAGGAATTGTCTTCAAATCTGAGTGATACTGTCAGCACTTGGAGACTGCAGAATGTTTTTAGAGAGGRGAACTATGGCTATAGAATCCATTTGATATTGATAGGCTTTCCATCCAAGAAGATGATCTCAGGTTGTGAATGTTAGTGACTCAGGATACCTGGCCCTCTGCCTTTGAAGTGCTGCTGTGTTGAATTAAATGCATTTAACCCATAAACTGTGATGTCAGCTGCTGATCACTTTACTAAGTAAAACTAGTGGAAAAAGATCTGGAAGAAAGTCCACTTGTATCAACCAGTTTCCTAGGACAGTAAGAAATGTCTGTTAGAGATTTGCATTGCGGAGAGCTGAGAGATGCAAAACAGAACACCCACCCTCTTTTCCCTCAGTGTCTCTGAGGGCAAGTTATATGTGTGATCAGCTTACTGAAGCATATGAGCAGTTAAGGGTTATATTCATGCTGAAGAACATCGCAAAGCACACAGAAAACTTTTTACAGCTGTTTTGTTCATAACTGTATGGTACAGCACAGAAGTTAGGCGAACTAATGTTATGCAGCTCTTGACTAAGTTGCTTGGGAGCTAGAAAGCCAGAGGGAGCCAAAGGCTCGCTGCATGTCCAACAGCTTTGCTATTTATACATTTTACATTCATTGTGTACCAACATGTCTCTTCTATGAAGTGAGAAATACTCCATTGCACAGTGGTGGAGATGGAGAATTAATGTCTAGAAGAGCTCATTGACTTTAATTACATATGTGAGTGTGACAATCTTCTCTGTAAAACAATAAAGTAATAWTTAAATGGACCAAAATACTTCATATAATGAACTCGGGACCATATTCAGATGGCCTAAATTCCACCTCTGTCTCTTTGACTAGTACTTCCTTTTGTTTACCTCCAAATCTTTAGGCATGTCCTGCCAGTGGGAAGCCATGGGCACAGGGATTGAAGAGGAATTTAGACTATGAATAAAGCTACTTATGGCTGTTAAGTACTGACACTCTTAACTAGTAGGTAGAGGGTTTGCTGATTGGAGGGAAGCTGAATACTGCAGTTCCCACATCACACCAAGCTGGCCAAAGCACCATCCATCACTACAGACAGTTAAGGCCAAACAGATTTATGTCAGTTTTTTCCATATGAGGACCTCTGTACGAATGTCCTATAGGTGATTATTGTACTGTGTCAGGATGACAAACAACAATACCCCATGGTATCTCAGTAGAGTAAGATGTGTGTCATTATGCCCTAACTTTTTTTCTTTCTTTTTTTTTCCCCTTCTTTCTCCCCTACTGTTCTTAGAATGTTTTCTTTCAAGTTTGTTCACAGATCTGCTAGTCAAGTAAAACCATTTTCTAGCCTCCTTCTCTGACCTCTTCTTAGTTAATTGAGTGAGGTCATTAAAAACAGATTGCTATTGCTACACTGTTAGTAAGGTCCCACAGGAAACTGGATGTGTCATAGCACTGTTTATGACTTTTGACATGGCTCGACCAATTCTGTGGTTGCACTTTTTGTTTCACCTGAATGCACCTTTCTTTATTGTACATGGCTCTTCTGGAGCATATTGATGCCTTTCTGACAGGTCTGGTTATCTGATACGTGTGCAGCAACCTTACTGACTTCTAAAGATTTTGTTTACTCTGTGTTTCAACCAGAGCATGTCAGGAAAAGTGCAGAGGCCGAAGAGTCTTCAGTTAGGAGACCACAGACTGACTTTGCTTCAGAGTTCTTCACTCCAGCAATCAACACCACTCAGCCCACCACCCATCACTCCCAAAACCCCAAGAACCCACAGTAAGTCCTGTAGCATGGTAATAGGCACATCCTTCAGAGCAGTATCTGTGATAGTAGGAATCACCATTTGCTGAGGTAACCTCACTTTGGGAAGTTGGGGATGGAGGAAAGAGCTACTCTGAAGTAATTTATGGAAAGGAACCCCAGGCTGTTAATGTTTTTCTAGAAATTTTTGTTGTGTAACATTACTTGGAAGTGTTATCAAAGGGTCTGATACCGTACTTGCAACTTACATACCACTTCTTGAAATTAGAAAATCAGATGAACTTCAGATAATAGTTTATCTTTTTCAATTTCTGTCTTGCTTTTCTCCTGTATTGACTTGTGAAATGGGATTTTAAATTTCAAGGTGAGCTTCATGTCATTGATGTAGACGTTTTTTAAAACCTGTTGCTCTGAAAATCAAGTCAGGTGGCCCCATTGCACGTGTTTTGTTWGTAAAACTAGTTTCTAATATCAGATACTGTAAATGAGAAGTACCTTTAGTGAATTCACTGAATAGAAGAGGAATTGCCTCAATCCAGCATGGTGGTTTCATTTCAGAACAAGTCTCTGGTTAAATTCTCTAGGCAAGTCTTGAAGGCCTTCATGTTCATTGATGAATAACTCGCAACTCCATCACGTGGCAAAATGTTTTAGGAGGAGGCATCCTATGCTGCTGGAAATTCAGCTAATAAGCACTGTTATGCTTAAAAGAGAGAGAATTTATCTTGAGGACTTAGCAAACAAATAATTTGCTGAATACCTTCCTTGTATATCCTGTAGGCTCTATAGTTAACTCTGATACAACATGCAAATATATGTGCAAGGTAAAAATGCAACAACAGTGTCACTACTGAAGACATCCTTGCTATTCTTGCTGTTGTATTTCTCACTCTACTGCTTTTTGTGTGTGTGTGTGGGGGGGGGGGGTGCAGAAGCTCTTGTGTAGAACCTGACTCTTTTTCCTCTTATGTGACCATAAATTCAGAACAAGTCAACCATAGATAATGAAATAAACCAGCGTAAAACTGCTACTAAAAATTAAAAAGAATTTAAGGGTGGGGAGGAATACAAACAAATGTAGGAGCAGTATTTGAAAAAAGATCTGTGGAAGGAATCCAAAACTTCATTCTTTCACTTAGCAAGCAGTTTTAATTGCTGTTAGTAGCAGGACAGCTCTCCACAAACTATACTGAAGTTCGGATACTTGTTTACCCTATCAACTGCAGTTTAAGTCAAAGTGAATACTCATGTTGAGGCCTGGGCTGAAAGGAAAACCCCTTGAACATTCCAGATGTGATAATAGATTCAATTTTTTGTTCCCTCAGGCATACATTTTTCACATGAGCTTAGAGTCATTTTATGGAGATAGAACTCTTCTGGGTATTCTGAACTTAGGGGAGATGCAACTGTGATTCTGTTTTGACATATCTGTCCAAGTTCAGCTKCTAAAACAGATCTTTAAGTCTTAAAGTGCAAAATATTAAATGATACTTCCTCAAAATTACATCTGGTCAATCCCATTTCCCACTCCTCTTCAGCTTTCTCTGCCTTAACTACCTTTTTCTGTTGGGTTGCTTCTAGGTTTTCCCTCATTGCAAGCTGATGGATTGGTAACCACTAGCTTCCAGAGCACGCCACCCCCACCTCCGCCCAAAAGCAAACCCTATGAGAATAACAACTCAAGGAATTCTGTGGAAGTAAGGAAATGAGAGCTGACATTTTCTTTTTTTCTTTTTTCTTTTTTTTTTTTTTGAAACTAGCTTTTGAGAGAGAGGCACCAGTGGAATTTTCCAAGCTGCTTCTACAGTAGTGCTACTTGAAATTTGTCTAATCATTTTACTAGTTCACTCCCTGAAACCACAAAAGAACAAGAAGTTCTTCATTTAGAGAAGACTCAAGTGCAGTCCCTTTTTCAAGGGGTTATGTTGTCCTTGGTTGGGCAAACTCTGCTTAAAATATRTAGAAATACAGAAAATAAAAACTGGCACAATGATTGAAGAGCTTAAAAACCATGATCAGCATGTAAAATAGCACAGTAATCTGTTATTGAAAAAAAAGGAAGGAAGGATTCTGACATGTTCAAAAGTCTTATGGCTGTCTCTAATTTTGAGTCCTCAGGTCAGACAAGTTTGATTTTCAAAAAGTGCATACCGTCAGTCATTTAAAACAAATACTCTGTATTATATCACCATCRTAGCCACAGTCTTTTTCTCTTTTCRTGAAGTCAGTTGCCTTCTMGGACCATCATGTTGCTGCTTTTTATGCTATATCTCTAGAGTGTCTCTTATTCTTGCAGGATTCCAAATGGTTTGCAGTTGTTAACATGCTAGTACCCTGGTTATGTATCAGAATCATTTCCTCTGTCCCTGAAGTGCAGATGCTTATGRTATGAAACTGTAATTGCTTACTAGTGCACAGCAAAGGAAAGCGTACTTTTGGAACTGTAAAAAGGATTGGTATCTTCCCCAGTCAAATTTGCAAGGGAGATTTACAGAGTAGCATAATAAGCTGAACTAGAACTTGATCAGAAATAGTGAGAATGGTCAGACTTTACATCCGTTCTAAAAGATGTTACCTCTGACAGCACTAGAAAGCACCAAAACAGTTGACTCTTTACTTCTGATAGAGATAACACTTGCATAAAGCCCTGAAACATAGGATAAATGGGAGGTTTTCTACTTGAACCTTCACTTGGTCAGAACTGACTGAGCTTCTGAAAAGGGACAGTATAATGAGTATAGCTGGTGTGACTGCAGGAAATATGCCAGCTCAAGGAATGATGTGGGAGTTACTGGTTCAAGAGGATTAATAAAGATACTCCTTCCCTTGAGTCTTGTAAGAAAACTAATTACTAATGTGCTCTGACTCACAATATTGAGCTTGGCTTGCAGCCAGATGGAACGAACTCTAAGGGCTATAAAGAGAGATTGTAAAAGTATTTTCTGAAGGGTTTGGGCATTCTTTTTCTGTGTTGCATTCCTTCTTTAGTTAAAAGTCTTGAAATCTTGGCAGTTTTAAGTTTTAGGCTAAGCAAGCAGTTAGCCATGTAAGACTCTTCACCTTACCTTTCGCATACCGTTTGTTTACAAGATGCCTCTTGAAGCAGGCAAATTTAGAAGAACCCACTAATGCACTTTTGTTCAAGAAAAAGAAACACCCCACAGGCTCCTGTCTTGAGCAGGAAGGATGTGGAGTTAGTAACATTTGGTTACTAACTGATTTGGTAACATTTTGCTTTCTTTTGGCCCTTACCTGATGCAACTCACTGGAAAATCAAACCATCAAGATGAAAAAATAGTTGAACCTTAAAATGCTTAGGGAAATGAGTTTATTTCCATTTTATTAATAAATAAAAGATGGGACAGAGGAGCAAAATACTTTGAYTCAGACTGCAGATCAGAAGCAGAAAGAATCTCAGACTTTCATTCTAGCAACTAAAGCATTGCTTCTGTTATCTCCTGGGATGTGTGTGTTTGTCCCTGTATTGATTGSTTGTAGTACTGAAAGGCTGAATTTGAGGATTTTGTTCTGAAAGAAACATCAAGAAGTATATGACCTTTTGGATTTCTTGTGTTTTGGAAAGCAGAATGCCTTAGCTGCCTGGTCATGGTTTATTTTCCTGTGTATTTTCATTTTATTTTCTCAGGTTGCCCCACCACTGCCCAGCAGACGTGAAGCCAAACCTCCCCCTCCTCCCCCCAAAACCAGAAAATCCAGTGTCCTCTCCTCAGAGCAAGGATTGCAGTGAAGATCATCRCTTGCTTGCAAAACAGCAAAGGCCTGGAGTGAAATGGCTGCTTTCCTTTTACTGACATGCTGGGGCTCTCCAACCCTAAAGACTAGTGGTCTCTCCTCCCATTCCATTCACTTCCCTTCAAGTTTTTCCTGGGAAATACCAAAAGAAGCTACTATTGGAACTATATTCCCAATCTCTGATTTACCTTCCCAGTACTGAGACACTAATCACATGGGGGGAAGGGGGGAAATTGCACTACTCAGATTGCTGTTTTTCCTAATCTTGTCTGTCCTGCAGAATTTTTGTCCCATGCAATTTCATCAGTTCATTCCTWGTGTAAATCTGTCTCAGTAGTGATTTGAGTGATTTGCTTCAGTGTTTGAACTAAGGTAAGCCATGCTATTATGATATGCTTCCTACGATATTTTTGCATAGATTTATTACAGCCATACAGTTGCTCTAATGTACTGATCCCTCCTCCTGCCCCTGAAAGTGTAGCAAAACCCTGATTTGTATTAAGTGAAAGAGATCACAGCTGTTCCTAGTTGTAAAATGTCAGGTCTTGAGATGTCACATGCCAGCATTTGATGTGCRGTCTCTTAAGATTCTTGATTGCAGGCACAGACCTGAGCATTGTTAGCAGATCAAGTCTSTTTACTGCTAGTCATCCTGTGTATTTGAGGTGAAGGCAGATGTTCTGCCTTACAACAGCTCTGCTACAGTAGTGGTTGTTGCTTACTCCTGAGCATTTAGGTTCACTAGGACTTTGTCATAATTTCACTGCTGATTCTGGTCTTAATACTACAAGTAGTTGAAATGCTTCCCTGAATTATGTTACCTGCATGGCTTCTGTTCACATCTGGGATGTGGTACCATATGTTATTTTTGTGGTTTTCTTAATAGGGTGTAAAAAGTTCTTTCTCTCCTGCGAACATACTAGAGTTGGTGGAAGTTGCTTTGATACCAGCACTATATTGAAATCAACAACTTCAAGGATGGAGTGTGTTTAAAGCTAGCTATACATCTTGAGCTCAGAAACTGAGTTTGATAACTGCTGTAACCTATGCTTTGACCGGCCAGATCCTCACAAACAAACAAACAGTCCTCACTCTTCACCTCTCTGCACTCATTTGTTGCAGTTCTTGCACTTTGTGTTTTATAGCCTCCCTCGATGTAGCTTTTTAACAACCACTAGAGTTTAACAAGTCATTTCAGTCTGGGAGGCATGTGAAGTACTTGACAATTAACCATGAAGTTTACTGTTGCTTGGATTACTCCAGCTCTCTGCAGCTTTTCCTTGGAGGATGAGATAGTTATATTGTTTATAAGTATTGTATTAACCTAATTCCTCTTTTATTTATTCCCTTCTCTGTCCAGACATCAACATCATTCTTTCCATTTGTCTAGAGAAAAAAATGACACGGTCTTGATTTTTTTTTTAATGATTTTAAATTCATATGTGTTTTTGTTAATGTTTATAAATTCATGTGATCCATTATAGAAAAAGATGTGGCACACAMTTAGAGTAGCCTTTCCTCACAATTGTACAATGATTGAAAATTCAACACGGGTATCATCCTTATTTATGAATCAGATGGGCTTTAAACTCATTCAGCACTCTTCTATGCACGAGTTGCCACGTGAAGATTGATTTATAAAAAAATAGGACATCACCATTTATGAATACTACTCATAAAGTTGGCAGATCCATTTTGCACCTTGGAGGCTTCTTTTCAGCTGCTTGTCTTAGAGTCAGGCAGCRTTGCTTAGAACYGCTGCTCAGCTGAAGTGGGGACACRCTAGTTTACAGGAGGCTTACAGAAGGTTTGTGCAGCACTTAAGCCAGAATCAAATTTGGTTTAAAATTCTCTCTTGGAAAATGAATTTCTACTCTGCTCTACTTTTATAAGACTTAGATAACTCCAGATGTAGTTACAGCAGCTTTTTTTGTTGTTGTGCTGAGCAGACATTCYTAACCCGCCTATTTCAGAATTAATTGAAAAACTTCTTCCTCTTTTATTTTTAAACTGTGTAGTTAAAACTTTCTTTATATACCTGACTAAAGTTGCAACTGCCAGCTGGTGCCCCATATACCACCAGCTGAAAAGCCAGTGAGGTTCTGAGMGTTCTTTTTTATTTTGATCTGTAAGAATTATTCTTATCATCATCAGCCAGAATATTTTGTCATGCCGTTCTGCCTATCCAAATGTTTATAAACATAGCTGTTGTAGTTGCTGCTATTTCCACTGTTTTTTTTTTTTCCAGGGAAGGGAAAAAAATCACTCAGTTGCTATTGTTCCCTTTCACTACAAGTCCTTGGAAGCATGAAAGAGCACCTGCAAAGTACAGATCCAAACATTTTTGGAAGTTCAGTGTTTCTTAAAACTCATCATAAAGAAGAAACAGCTGAGGAATTTGGATCTAATTTTATATTCAAAGCCATGTAAAATTTGGAGTATTTGGATGCAGTTTGTGGCCCATTTCTTTACCATCCGTGTTACTGAAGATTCTGTCAAGGGCCRTCTATTCCAAGAAGTGATTTTGCTTATTAGCATAACTAATAAGCAAAGCATAACTGTCATTTAGCTTCCAGTTATCTGGAATAGGCTGTGGAGACATGTTAAAAACACTGCTGAAAATGTGGCTTATAGTGATAAATATATATACTTTTTTTTTAACATGTTACTGCACTGTAAGTTGAGTCACATAAGTTACTCAAAACTGATTTCATTATGTTACTGAAAAACTGAAGTTCTTTAAACCTGGCTAAGGCCCTTTTCAATGAAGTTTTTTTCAGAAGACAAAACAAAACCCTCAAAAAAACCCCAAACCTTAAGGTTTTTTTGTTCAGACTGGAGAGTCCTGTCTTCTGTCTTTGTGTGTTCCTCTGGCTTCTGTGTGACCGCAGCTGAAGAAACTTGCAGAAACTGCATTTATTTTGCTGCCCATATGGCTTTGTAAACAGATTGCATTCATTAAAGAGTCATATCAGATTCGCATCACAAAACAGGTTGGAGATGTTTCGGAAGTTTCTCTGCAGTCACATCACATATATCCACAGCCACATCTGCTCTAGTGCACCTACAACTGTCTTCTGGGTTGTTGCCTTCTCAGGGGGAATCTTCAAAACCTTTCCAGGCAACTTGACCATATTTCATCCTTACTTTCCTGGTGCCTTGTAGGACTTGTCAGCTCCTCACTGTGTTCTTGGACATAGACACTACTTGACTTGAAAACCGTTGGGTTTCCTTTTCTTTTCTTTTTTGTCCACTTCTTCCCCTTCTTGTATCCTACATCTTCCTTCTGCCACTGCTGTACACACTTGAACTAAATTTCTCAAACTCTTCACTTGAACAAAAACTTTTTGTCTTCAGTGAAAATTTTGCTTAAGGCAGAATGGCAGGATGTAGTCTGAAGAAATGTATACATTTACATCACTTACTGTTAATTCAGTCCTTTTTCCCCTTTTTACTGCTGTCAGTTGCCTCCTCCTTTCATGCCTTTCCTCTTCAGCACAGATTTGCCTCTTAACTCTTTCAGTAAGTCAGCAGAAGCAAAGGAGACTGAACAGCAATCCCAGCTAATGATTTGTCTACTGTAGGGATCAGGTTTGGGTATTTTAGTTCCAGGAAACTTTTGAGGAGCCTTATTTTCCTGCCTTTCTKATCTGCTTTGATAACTTTAACTCTTAAATATGCCTTGTGTGCTCAGCATGTGTTCTTCCTAGAGCCAGGAACTGGCCTGAGCCAAAAGACTTCACTGGAATGAATGAGTCTGACCTTAGGAAGGATTTTTTTAGCTTATCTTTAATGATCTTTAATATAATGCACTTGAACTTTGAGGAGATTTGATTCTGACTGCTTTTTTGAGTCTTTTGCTAATAATCTCCCTACTATTTTTCTTCCTGTTTTTTTTTCCCCTCTCTGTTCTTTGCTGTCATTATAGACTAGATTTATGGACAAAGTACTTGGTGTGCAAGTGGTTAATTATCCTCCCCTTGCCACTACCCCCTCTATCCTGCAGCTGCTGGTCATCAGGAWTATCAGCAGTTGTTCTCTCTCCTGTGTGCTGCTCTTGGGTGCTAATACCTGAGCTGGCAAGATGCTTGAGTCACCTAGAGGGTCAGGGGAGCAAGTAGGGTTCTCATTTTAATCCATCCTCATGTGGGCAGAATTTAGGAAACCTCAGTGCTTTGTGTAATTTGAGCAGCACCTGATCCAGACCTCTCATTTATATTTTGATCTTTGGCTTTTACTTTAGAGCCAAGCTCCTTTAAAAAGCAGTGAAGATGCTGTCTTACCATCTGCTCTTCCTTGCAATTGCACTGTCTCACCTTAGAGTTTTTCTTGATATGCTGTCTGCACAGCTCACGGTCTTCAGCTGGCCCAACAACAAAGGCAACAAGGAGACTGCTGTAGCTGAGACTTCACCTTTGTTAGAAGGAAARTAACAACTGTTGGGTGGCTCAAGAGCAGAGGATGGTGAGACTAACCCTCCCAAGATGTTTTGGGCATTTTCACTTGTAGATTCTCTATACCAGAAAGGGACGTAAAAGTTGGGGGATTTGATGCTCGTGGTGATGAAGTGGTGGTCATGTTCTCAGCTGATAGAAGTCACCATAGCTTTCTTAGAGGTAAAAGCTGAAATTTCTATATTGTGCCTAAATGATTTAGGGGCTTTTTGCCATTTTTTTTTGGGGTGGTTGTTTGGGAATAAGTATCATCTTTTAAGTGGCAAATTTTTAAAAGCAGCTGGGCATTTAACTSTGTGAATAGGTGTGGGGCCTCCCTGATTCTGATGAAGTGGAGTGAAGTGCCAAGAGTCTTGTGAAAAATCCCACCAGACATCTTGAGKTTTTTTTTTTCTTTTAAAGTATTGTGATTTTTTTAGGGATCAGGGCTTTTTTGCTACAGTACCTGCCTGAATTAAGTTTTGAGATTAAATTCTAGAGATGGTCTAAAGTCTCACTATTTAGTTTTCAGAATAAGAATCATCTTCTCACATTTCTTGAATGCTTTTGGAAATGTCATCTAAGATACTTTAAACTGCAGGGCTAAAAATGGGTGTAGAGGAACAGTCCATAGCAATGTCATTTCTGCATACCAGAAATTAAAGCAAACAGTAGCATTTCTACCGAGTTTGTAGAAATGAATAAAACAAGYCTGGAAATTAAATATCCAGTTTGCAGAGAAGACAAAATCTAATCCCATTTCATAGCCATGCTGTTCAAAGCTAGTGCTAAATTTCAAGTCTTAAAGGATTTTTCTTTTCAGAAATATGCTCAACACTTGTTTTATGGAGCTTTTAATTAAAATTTGTCATGCTGTGATAAATTCCTTTTAAAATGTTACAGGCTCTAATCCACATCAAGGGAAGAGAGAAGCAGACTGCTTTCTGTTTCAGYGGATTATTGGATTAGGAAAGGACACTGATTCCAGTGAGAACTGCTCTGTGATGTGCAATGTCAGAAAGTACAGTAATATTTATGTACCAGTTGTTGAGAGTCTGCATCTAATACACTGGGCTGCATAGTGTGAAGGTTATGTTCTGCAGTGAGTGATTAACAGAAAGATTCATAAAGGCTCAAAATTTCCTCCTTATTTATTTTATTTAATTGTAAATTAAAATATTAAGATATCTATAACTTAACTGCATTTTTATAGTTAAAACATTCCTGACCATTACTACTTCCCTTCTTCAACAACTTATTTTTAATTAAAAGCTTCTGTACCTTATATTTACTATTGTAGACCAAATTATCTGTTGGACCAGGGTGAGCATCAGAAACAAAGATTTATAAATAACGTGGTTCCACCGATGGCATGGCAGGACTTGGACTTTTCAAAAGCACGTGAGGTTCACCTAATTCTGCTCTCTTAACTTTTCTATTAATGCTTGCAATGTATATTTAACTGCTTCTGACATTAACATACGTTTCCTAAATGGAGGTWTACTAGTATGTTATCTGGAAAATCTGCCCCCAGTTGATAAAGCCAGGTCATGCTAGTATCTGTGCCTGCATATCACAGTCTTTGAGGGATGCTTTCCAGGATGGCAGTATGGAAAATCAAGTTTGGTAAGCACCCTTAGGATAATGTGCATCTGCACAGTAGCAAGTACATGAAGGATTCACAAATGCTTGGAAAGAGAGGAGCTTAAAAAAAAGTGGAAAAACTTGTTTATGTGGTATTTGACTGTTCGGATCTACAGTTGTTATTGAAAATACTGAATGTGCAAGTCTACATACTTTGAAACTGTTTTTCAGAAACATAGTCTCCAGTTTTTGTTTGTATTTATACAGAGATAAAGGCCTTCAGTACTTCTGAAACTCAGTCCTAATATGCACAGTATTAATTGATACAGTTTTTCACTGTTGGTATTGTAAAGCTTTAATGCTATGAGGCTTGGGACATGTTGTCTTGAATTCAGGAACATAGGGATGTTGTATATCATGCTATTGTGAATGTTTTGAGATCCTGGATGTGATGGTTTAATTAAAAACCCACCTCTAGAGGTATTTGCAAAATATCTTCTTTTCTTCTCTCTTCCTTTATTCTTCTGCAGTTGAAACATCAAAAAATACTGCTTTTAAACTGGCTCTGAAGGAGAAGTAGGAGCTAAGCTTTGGAAAGGGTATCTGCGTCTCTCTGGGTAAATAACATATGATTCAATAAGACTGTAAAGCAAGGTGTATAAATTTTTGTGTTTTTTAAAAATGTATTAACTATTGTAAAGTAAAGTTTGTAAATACCTTTTTAAAATAAATGTTTTTGAATGAAGTGGCAAAAAAAACAATTAAAAATGTTCTTCATGCGTGGATTACTGAAATGCAAGTGGGATTACATTGCAACAGTAAGTTTATCTTTGATTATTACCATTGTATCCAGAGACTCAGATGAGATCAGACAGTGCCTCTGCCTGAGCATTGTCCCTACATGTGAAACAAAAACTATCRGGTCTGAGTTTTCTGTGCAGAGCATGACACAGATGTTGTTATGCTGATGAGTTCCTGCCACTGCGCTAGRAAGTGTTCTCTTACCTGTAAGCTAGTGTTCTACACAACAATATCTTCCACAATTTGCGTGTAACTTCAGAATATTTATTCACATAATGCAATCGAAGCAGAGATCACCTTAGGAGGAATTGTTTTTAACATTGCTTTCAAATTTTACTCAGTTCATTGTTCCATTTGACTTCGGTTTAAATCTTCTTCTGGCTAGCTTCTCTTTCAATGAGGCTTGCCTGTAAACACACATTATATACTTTATTTAGGAGGAAAAAAGTTACTTTGATGGAATTTCAAAGCCTGATCAGATGCTGAAATGTTCGTATTATGATCTTGATTGGAAGGACAGTTACGATGACATAAAACTGACCCGACATGATCTCCATGCCACCTGCCTGTGGATCTGAACATAGTGTAATGTAACAGACTCTTGTAGTAACCCTTTTTATCCCAAAGTGCATGAGCAGCTTTACATCTGTTAATAGGCCCACCACTATAGCAGTTCTTGGAGTACAACCCAACAGCTGTTGAACAGTAGGTTGTGACAGCAGTTTAGGACAAGAAGCATGAGTTTATACAAAGCATCAGCATGTAAAATGTCTCTGCGAGCTCAGCAGTTGGCCAGAGACAAGAAAGATGTGCTTGCAGAAGTGTTAAAGGGTTATTAGTGTGGGACAGTTACTGTGTTAGTGTTCCATGGCAAACCTTGTAGGGAAAGGGAAAACATGTTCTTATATCACATCCTACTGGATCTGGTCTTCTACTGGAATTTTTGTTTACATTTTTGTCTCTGAGTTGATAGGTGGAGATGTTTTAATAGAAATACTCCCTGAATATACTTTTTCCTTCTGTCTCTTAGCTAGGTGTATCTTTATTTGCACACACTATTAGCTTCTCCAGGAAATGATGAAGTTAAGTTGAAAATTTTTTCCATGGGGTGGACCATTTCCTAACACTTCCCCTCTTATTGCATAACATTCTTGTAGCAACTCCAGGAATGCGTTACACTGAAAAAGCTGCATCTGGAAAAGTTTTAATTGGTTTTCACTGTCATTAAGCAGTTAAAAATGAGAAAGTCACATGATTCAGTATATGTTATAGGAGTAAGAGATACAAAATAAGTCTTAAACCTCTGTATCGAGCACTTTTACACTTATTGTGCACAGTTACCAGAATTTCCAACCAGCAAACCTAAACATCCAATTGGGAAACCTTCAGCTCTGCAAAGGAAAGCCAAGTTTCCCTAAGTGAGCAAAAGATATCAAAGAACTCGTCTGAAATATTCTGACAATTTTTCTGGTAGCTCTTCCTTTCCTAATATAGTCTCTTGCAATTAAAAAAAAAAAAAAAGTGTAAACATTTTAAGTTACTGTTAGCTCTTCATATTGCCAATAGTGCAATTGGAAGCCAGAGATACAGATGAATGGCCTATCATAATATGTGCAGTACAAACATGATAGAAGAGTTAAAGATGATCTTTAAAAAAAATTAAATAATTTGTGCATGAAAATCTAATTGAAGTTAAASTTCAGTCAGCTCTAGCATGTTTGAGTTTGAGCCTTTGTTCAGATCAGCCTTTCCTCGGTGGAAGGCAAGAGAGAGTATACAGGGTTTTATTATTATTATTTTGCTTCAAAAATGATGTAGAGATGGTGGAGTGTCTCAATTTTTTGAAGCAGCTCAGAGTCACTTCCCAGCAAGTGGTGAGCATCTGCCCTAGCTAAGGTGTTATATATTAATTAAAGAGCATATTTTTGCTTGAGTGTTGCTTTTGTGGCMGTTAGTCTGTACACAGTCTCCACTGTCACTGCATTAGAGCATCTAATGGAAAATACATTTCCCAGTCTAGGGACCTTGGGAGCAGCAGCTTCCATATGGCCTTATCCTTCAGCTGGCAAAGTGTGCCTTTGAAGTTTAGCATCTGTGAATGTTGCAAAGATTTGGATTGAAGGTAGAACATATTTCACTGCTTTTATTTTTTTGTTTTTAATTTGGTGAGTAATGACATTACTAGAATGAGAGCATTGAGAATGATGCAGTTCTCTTTCTTGGACTGTGATTCTGAGGTACTTGATAATAATGAATATAATAAAGGAAAAGTCAGTATTGCATGTATGAACTAAACTTGGATGCCTTTTCTTCCCCCTCCACCCCTTTTCCTTCCCCCTCCACTGCTTTTCCTACCCCTTTCCAGCCTGAGACAGTCCCTTAATTTTCGCGTAGTGCTAAACAAACGTTACGTACCAGGGCTCCCTTCAGATCACTAAACCTGGAATGCTGATGGGGGCCTGGGCACTCGGTCTTCTGCATTTCCTCCAGTTTTTCCATTTTGTTTTCAGTCTGAATTGGGAAAGAATATAGCTTTCATGAAAGGAGATTCTTCTTCTAAGGCAAGCACACCCTGCTTACAGATGAAGATGAAACTGCTGCACTTTACGATTTAAATTCACCTCTTCATAACCGCTATTGCTGTGTTACGGTAAATTTAAAATTATGATGTAGGAATTGCTATTTTGAGGGACTACAGATGAAGCAATTGAGTATTAGAAAGCATGGAAAAACAGTGGTGGATGGAGCTTTTCACATCTGCTTTATCACTTGAATACTTCATCTAAGTAGTTACTGTCTAATTAGTTACCGTGTGGCAGCTGCTCATCGCTACATTCACACTGAAGTGGATGGACGTAGTCATGAAACAGCCACTAAGAATATTGGCTGAAAATATGGAGATGGTGAATTCAGGTTTAATTTGGAATTAGAACTTCCATCTTGCAGGCTGCCCGAGCTATCTGTGTGTAATACCTGGCACAGATCTTGTCAAATGTCGTCTTTCCCTAAATCGCATCACTCCTAGCTTTCCAATTAATAAAGAATTGTATATATATAATATATACACATACAGCAAAACCTATTTCATTTCTGATCCTGTCATGGTTGTCTTGCTTGTATTCTGTACACATAAGGTATCCTAGTTAGAAGGATAAGGTTGATTCAAAATCTAGAACTTACCTCTTGGAATGATTCCACCAGATTTTCGGCACTCCTTTTCCCTCCTGGTTGTAGGCCATAAGACCAGTGTTGAGCCAAGCAGATTTCCACAGCTGCGATAAGCAGGACGATGCTGACTAAGATCTTCCTAGACTTCTCCATTCTGTGARAGAGCAAAACACCTTTCCTATCGTACTGGTGTTATAGGTCAATTTTTATCTTACAGAATCATGAAAATGTTACATTTCTGCAGCGACTCTTCAGTTCTGATCTTCAGCCTTCCAGTGATATTATGCCAACATGTGAGACCCTGCTGAATTTTGAGCCCTTCAGAATGTGATTAGCCCGTTATCAAGAAACTGATATCTGAAAAATTTGAATGTAGCTCTAAATTAGTTTTTTTAAACACYCTTTCAGAATTTTGGGAGAGCTGGGAACTTGAAGGCTTAGTGAAAGTCCCTGCTGATATTTAACAAATATGTTCAGTTTAGCCAGTTCTAATGTCCCAACTCTTTATGCTCTTTGCACTCTCTTCCAATGCAAGTTACTTCTAATACAAGCATCTGTAAGGACTAAGTAAAATAGGATGTAATGTGTTGTTCCAGCATATTACCTGCTTGATGAAAGAAGCTGCAGAATTGCTCCAGCTCCTCCTCTTTAGAAAAGGTCTTGCATGTTATCCTTGTTATCTCCCTTTTTATATACAGCCACCTCACCACCAAAGCTTTCACAGCAGGTAACTTCATCTAATTCTATCTTAYGGACTGCAATTTTCTTCTTAAATTTGCAGTAATGCAGCAGAAATAAAGTACATAATTGGACACACACACCCCCAATGTAGCTGTTAAATTCAACTTTTTTCTCTAAAGCCCATAAAGGTAACAGCTGACCAAGCTGACTGCTGTTGCCCCATGGAAAACATGCAAACTTTCCTTTCAATGGCTTCTAATTTTTAATTCTTTTTAATTGCTTGAATTTGTTGAGAGAGGCTTTCAGCACAGAGCAGTTGAAACAGGAAGATTTCAATTTAGTCTCTCTATGTCAGGCCTGAAGGAAACACAGTCCTTTGGTACGTAAACAAGAGCCTAAGTTTGCACAAGTACATGGAACATTTTGCATGCCCCTTTGAAAGTCCAGCCCAAAAATATTTTTAAAATGCCTTCATAGTCTTTGATCTGTAAACTGAAAAGTGGTGTTAAATAGATCTAATAGACAAGTAGAGTAGATTGTAAACATGCTGGGGAAGGGATCTCTTTCTTTGTTACAATGAATGAGGCCTCTTTCATGAATAGTGTTCCCAGACACTAACATTTTATGTATATGTAATATTATATATGGGTGTATATATAGGTGTTTTTGGAGCTTTTGGAGAGTTAATGCACTGCAGGTTTTTTTAAAGAGGTTGGTAGCCACTTGTATTGAGTTAAACTCAGTAACTTGGTGGAAATCTGATTTTTCTTATCTTGGCAGCTATTTTGACATGTATGCACCATTTTATGTGCAACTGAATGTATCATCGCATWATATATGATAATACACGAATGTAACATGTTTAGTAGTCTTTTAACATTTCCTTCCCTGATGGGGGTTTCCCTCATGACTTCTTTCAAATTAATGGATTAAAGAATAAGTAAATAATTTAAGGAGGATTAAGTGACTAGCAAAAAGTAATTCTTCCTGTTCTAATGCAACATCACAGCAAGACTAGCCAACRTTTAACTTCAGCTGATAAAACTGATCAAGCTGTGAAAATGGCTTGTTTCCATTTGGAAAATGTTATTTCAGGTTGGGCATTCACTTTACAGGGGAGATTTTCCTGTGATAGTTTTAAGGCTACTTCCTTCTCTGATTAGCCTACCAAAATTTAAGGTTACTTAAGGGTAAATAGAAGATTTTGCTCATCCTGAAGAATAAGGGTCCTGCTTAGCGCAGTAATTGCACTTGTTCTTAACCYACCAGGTTAAGCTACATCTACTGACAGTCTACCCTTAACATCTCTCAACAGCATGTTCCTATGTCTTCTCTTGGACTGTAGACTGCCGTCAGAAGTTACATAGAAAAGCTGTGAGGTTAAGAAAAAGATAACTATTATTTTTGGTTTATTACTTGTATGGCAAAGCAACCCACAAATACTTTTACAGCCTTGCATAATGGAAACCAACTAGCTGTGCTCAGACTTTGGCACAGGCGAGTCCAAATGGAAGTCTGATCCAAGGTCTGGGAGTGTTTCAGTCTGGGTGTATGTCAGAGAGGTGCTAGCTTTATGTTGTCCAAAAAAAAAAAAAAAAAAAAGTGCAAAACTGGGTTTAGAGTATGACCTCTCTTTACTTTTCAGAGACTTGAAAATATGGTTGAGGTAGACTTTTCAGATGAGTTCAGACCTTCAAGTGCACTGGATTCTTCTGTTCTCAGGAAGAGCAATTGTAATGCCTGGCACCACAGTTCATTTAGGTTAGTAAATGGACACTTAAAAGCTGTTTGGAAAATCTGGGTTTGTGTTTTTCAGTTCCAAGAATCAAGCTCTCTCCTCTGAGAAGTGCTGGAAAGCCATATCCCAACAGAGTCATTCTCTTATCTTTCAGAGAGCGTTCCCAAGCCAGAGGTGCACTGTATTTAAGACAGTGTAATAGGAATTAGATTTTCACTAAATGGTGCTTAATGACTTCTGACTCCAAAAATTTATTAAGCAAGTATGATGGGTGAGTACAAAGCAAATCTGAAAAGTGTTGCAGAYGAATGAGAAGTCAAAACACCATAGA
Source organism: Rhea americana (assembly GCF_003343005.1). Taxonomy (NCBI): domain Eukaryota; kingdom Metazoa; phylum Chordata; class Aves; order Rheiformes; family Rheidae; genus Rhea; species Rhea americana. Next base: position 589,221 of record NW_028185828.1, read on the forward strand.
AAATGTCATTTTAAAGTTCTGGAAGTGAATGAATCAGAAATATCACAGCAATTGCCACAAGAAGATACTTTACCTGTTTTTCTGACAAATAAGCTTTCAGTATGAAAGCAAAAATAGTTCTTTGGCTTTCTGCCCAAGCACAYATTGCCTGTGCAGAAATAAAGATTTCTGAAACTCAGTCTTTTCACAAAATTAATAGTGAAGCATGGATAGTTCCCAGTTTACAGCAAGTAGTCCTTTTAAGAAAGCATTGGTWATACACAAATACAGGCTAAGGTGACAGTCAAGGACTCATGAAAGGCAAATACCAACTTCAGCTACAAAATATCTTAATTTTGTATACAAAGAAATGCACCAGCTATCAAATTTGCCATTATTTGACTATTAGAGGAAGGACATTAAGTTTTTTAAATCAAGAACACAAAAACATTTTTATATTTTACACTTTTATTAATGCAGTTTAAATTAAGCAGGAACCTGCAATTTCTGAATAGGCCACTTTAGGCTTGTCATACAGCTTTGTCATAGGAAAAGAGGTACCTTAAATTTGTATGTGAATGAACAATGTCACATGCTGTGATTATTCAAAACATAGTGCTTCAGTGAAAGTTCAAATATATTTTATACACAGTGATTATGAAAATAGATTTTTTCCATACAATATTTTATTTCTGCCAGCTACAAAATATGATAAAGAAAAATAAGTCATTTATTTCTCTAGCCCTAGGAATCTTTTCCCTCTACAACATACACACCGCTCTTAATGAAAGTGATGATGTGGAAGAAAAGACTCCAGAAATCCCAATGAAACATTTCCCTTGAACATACAGATGGATTTTACCAAGGACCCAGTGTTGTCTTAGATCAGGAGGCCTGGAAATCTGAAAACAACAAGAACAATTCTGAACCACACGGCTGTGGAATTTTGAATCCCAGCAGTTCACATGATATGCCTGAGTCAACCCAACTCGAAAATAAGGGAGAATCCTGCAATTCCCCCATAGAAATCMTATATTGTTCTTAAACTAATGTTTCTAGATTAATGGCAAAGCAGCATTTTCTTAGTTACTATTCAGACAATACAACTTCTGTTCACAGGGCAGTAAACCTATACTGCAAGAAGTAAAAGGCAACCCACTGAAGTAGCTGTGGAAATTCAAACCACTGCTAACAGTGTCACAGTCTTAAGTGTTAGGATACACTTGTTCTTAACTTCCAGTAATAGCTGTACTTCCTTAGATTCAAGGTTAGTTTCAACTTTGGGGTATCTTGAGTAAGCATCTGAGGTAAGAGTTCTTGATGCACCTTTTTTTTGGTATAGTTTCTTCATGTGCTTTTTGATTGTGTGTAAAATAAAAGTTGTTAGATGAAAGCTCCTAGATTGATACTACAGTGGGAATAGCTTATTAAATGAAGTGCACTGCTTTCTGCACTGCAGAAGTCATGCAGTTCCCTATTTGTTCACAAGTAAAGCAGTTGTAGAAAGGGGCTTTTCCCCCATGCAAGAGGCTTCCACAGCAACTTTAAGCAGGCCCGAAGAGGAATATAAGATTTGGCTGACAAAGGGTTATTATGCCCATGCTTTCAAGGATTCAGYGTACATGTGTATTTGCATAGTACATTGAGGGAAGCAGGTGCCATTCATCCATATAGTGGAACAATGACAGGGAGGAAGCCGTACATGCTGTGGCCCCAMTGCTTATCTCTACTTTGGTGACAGTAGATTATATTATTCTATTTACATTTACTTGCCCACTAAGAACAAAAAAATCTAGAGGTACTCAAGCTTGGGAGTGGCAAGGATATTTGAGAGCAATAGTATTTTTCTCACCRGGTATGATAATGCAATTCCACACTAATTTGGAAAGGATTTTAAAAAGCCATCCAATTTTTGAACAGGGTTATTTTAGTTATAACAATCTGCTGTGTATATAAAGGTTTGCTTTTTTAAAATGCAATCTCTTCAGTGGAAGWGACTTCCACTGTGCATTTTAGAACATGATAGAGCTGTTCTATACCTGAATACAAACTACAAGGCAATACATTACTGATGACTACTGTTAACTACTGTTTTCACCTCAAAAGAGTACCTGAAAGTGTCCTGTGGACATTGTCTCAACCACATTTGTCATTTAATRCATTGTGCATGAATGAAGAAACTAACTGTAGATAAACTAATCTAACTGTAAACCTCAACTTTTTTTTGCTACTATACATGAATAACATTTTCTATTTATATTGCAGCTACAGATTTAATAAATAGAATTGCATATATTGTGCTTTATAAATTAAAATGCATTCCAAAGTGAGGCAATGCTAAACAATGAATCTATAAAAAAAAAATAAAGCCACACATTCTGGTTCTAGAACCAGCCCACTTCCTCACTCTATTCACAAAGGCAGAAACCGCATCTATTTCTCTCTTAAATAAAAGTTCCTTCCTCTAAAAGTGATCAGAGAAGAGTTTACTTAGGCACTACTGCAAATATAAGTTGTCTAATAAACATTGCTTCTAACTTAATAAGGGGAGCAGGTGAACAAAGTCACAATAAGTGTTTTGATTGCTTYTTCTATAGCAAGTGCTCTTCCCTATCTAACACTCTGAGACATGTGCAAAGGTGTCAGCATCTCTTCAAAGATAGCTCCTTTTACATTAGATCCCCTCAAATTAGCCTCTTGTAGATCACAACCCGACAGGTCACAGTTCTAAAGGGTAAAAGAAGAAATATGTATTAGTTGAAGTATACTCAACTTAATTCAAAATTTTACCTTAAATATGTTTATACAGAAAACATGTACACTACCATTAATTTCAACCTCTTGTTGTCTATCGTTCTAGTTCAGCGTTTTAGTTATTTCTCGTAAGAGAGTTATTTGGCTTTTCACAATAACAACTGGACTTATTTTTAAGTTGTTAAACTTATGCTCTTCATAACAAATTATCTTACAGGAGTTACTAATACATGCTGAAAAAGCTACAAAGAAGCTGCCTCTTGCAATCTCAACAGTTATTACTCTGAATACTTACTTGAAGAACAGCCATGTAAATAGCTCGCAAAATGAGCTAGTGTGACCTTTTACTAGCAAATAGAGACRGTGGTGTATATGACATTCCAACAGTCAGGTAAGATTCTCTCRTTACTCTACAAAAGCTATCCCAGCAGAAAAAACAGAAAGCCCAAGCAATGGCATTTCTCTTCAGTGATGGCATGATCTAACATTAACAGTTAAGTCTAATAGTATTTCCATGCATCACTTTTGAGAAGATACAAGCCATTCCTGTGCCTTTGTGGAGCTGACAAAACCAAGACTTTAGAGACTACCAATCTTCCACATTGAGGCAGGAATGAAATGTGATTCCCCAGATCATCCATATCTCACTAAGACTAATGAAAAGCCAATCTRTTTTCCTTAAATACTTACACATTATGACCAGTCTGACTCCAGAAAACTCAGTTAAAAGCCAGCAATCCCTAAAATTTTATCAATTGATTAGTGTATGAAATGAATCATAACTCACTTCCAAATCAGTTCCTGCCAAAGTTGCTCCTCTAAGATTACAGTTTTTTAGTTTTGCATTTTTCAGTGTTGCAACTCTTAGATTAATTCCTGTCATTTGACTGCCTTCCATGTCAACACCTTTCAAGTTAGCCCCTAGAATATACAAAGAACAGTTTTATGAGAAAGAACAGTCAGAGACTCTGTAACTCCAAAAATGCTTGCTCAGACCCATGTAAATTAATAGAGGTCAGGGCAGATCTTAGGGTTTAATGATTGTACAGTCACACACTCAATCCCATATTTGTGGCATCTTCTCATGAAAAGATGGATTGCACAAACCATGGCTGAATCTTTTACATGCCATATAGATTTCCTTTATTTAAAAACATTTGTTCAGTTTCCACACACTAGCTAATAGACAAAGCCTTCTTACCTTCCAAATTAGCTTTAAGGCCTGATGGATCTTCAAAATTGCACCCTTTTAGAGATGCTCCTTCTGCATTGGAACACAGCATCTTTACCCCCTGGAGGTTTGCACACTGATAAGAGACATATATCATTGACATTTATAAAAACGCAAAGATTAACAATACCAAAGATTATCAGATTATAGTCTTCATTTCTCTTTATGCAGTGAATCTTATTAAAAGCACAAAACAGCCTTGATACTGGGAGGCAGCGTAAGTACCTGCTATACTACTACTTCTCAATCTTTTAAGAAGGCAGGAAATTCTTTCCCAATGCCTTTTTTTAAATTAAAAAACCACTTTTCTAGCTTTTTGAAGAAAAGTCTTTGAATTGACCTAGTTGGAACAAGTCAATAAAACAAAACTACAGATGTTTTACACTTACATTTCTTTCAATTCCTCTTTCCTTAAAAAAAAAAAAAAGGAACTAAAGGACAGCCCAAAACACAACAATTCTTACATCAAGCACTGATCCAGAGAGGTCAGCTCTTTCAAGATTGGCGCAGCATAAGTTGGCATGTGCTAGGTTGCAACGGCTTAGGTTAGCCATCTTGAAGTTTATGTATCGAAGATCTAGACGGGAAAGATCCGCTCCACTAAAATTGAGACCCTTAAAAAAAGACAGTTACAGAAGATGAAATGTAGCTCTGAAACCAAAATTGTTAAGAGAATTACAGCTGCAATATAACCTTCAATACTTACTCTTTAGCTGTAACATTTACTTTCTACAACACTCTTCTCATTCACACAGAATGATAGTACACAGGATACAGAATTCCTGGAGCATTTGGTACACCAGACTTATTCTTACTATCCATCTCAGAAGACTTTGCCCCCCACATAAAAACTGCTCACATGCAAAAGACTGGAAAGCTTATATGCTCATTATATTTAAATTCAGATCTTCAAGGTGCAAACATATAAGGCACCTCAAGTCAAACCTAACTAGAGTTCTGCCACATAAAAACTAATGTGCTGTAAATGCAAACACTGATAATGCAAATATTATCAAGCACTGTCTTTGGTTATGCTAGTCCACTTTACATTTAAGGAACAGCTTAACAAATTGCTGCTCCAAGAAGCCACTATTCTAAAGGAAAGCACCCCAAACAGCACATTTTAATTGCACATTAAGGTCACTCTGCCATAGCTTGGAATAAAAGCTCAACTAAGAAGAGGAGAAAGAACACATATGGCTTGAATTTCATGTTTTTTGTCACATGATGCTGGCAGGACATACCCCAATACTATAGGTCAAGACAAAGTTTGCATTTACTCACCTGACATCGCAGCTCAGACTTGGTTGGGGTTGCCAGCAGGAATCTGACAAACTCCTTTCGAGAAATAGGAGAATGATCCTCAGCTGGCTGCGAATTCTGTTGGGAGAGTGGTTTAAAAACTAACATGGACAGGACTAAAAATATAAATTTCCTAGAAGAACAGAACATGTGCAGTCACATACAAAAGAAAATAAGTTACCTTAATAGCTATTTCTAGATGTTCGATTAATGAATCAATACCAAAAAATCTGGCTTCTTCCAAAACACCTAACAAAAGAAAGCAGCGTTCACTGTTTACAACAAGTAGACATTAAACAAAATAACATTCTTCTCTTACTGGAAAGGACTGTGTACAGTCACACCAAGAACATTAGGTTAACCCATCCTTTCTATTGCAAGAGGATGAATTCAACAGATTTTCACTTCTTACAGCTTTATACTTTAGCTGCATTCACAAAGACAGATGAATCACTTGCTGAAGTTTAAGGAGTCTCTAAGAAATGCATAAGCTAATAAAACTGTCAAGTACATGCATCGTTATTAGCTGCAACTGGGTAAAGTTGGCTTGCTTTTAGCTAAAAGGAAAAAAATAACTCTGATAGGGTATTTCCAATGCCWGCAGACAGCAAATCCAAAATTACAGCCATGAATTAATTCAATATGGAGAGTTTTTAAAGCTCTCAGGATAAATAAGTTTAAACAGTGTACCTTCATTAAACCAAACGTGGAATTGAACTGAGAATAAAACKCACCAAGTCTTTAAGTGAACATATACAAGTCCCACTGGTTTTATCGTGATCATCTGAAGGCAAAGTTCAACTTCTGAAGCAAAACAATTTAGGAGTCATACAGGTAATACCTACCTAGCAAATTAATGCCATCATTTACAATGAGCTGTCCATGACGCAAATAGTTCAGGATTGGCTCAAAATACTCTGGACTGCGGTCAATTAGGAATGCTCCTCTATGATCTTGCTTATTTCCCCAAGCATCTGTTTCCACAAAATACAAATACAGTTAAATTTGATGTATTAACAGAACAGCATTTGCTTCAGTTTCAAATTGCTACTACCATAGGGTCCTGGATTATGATGACACATTTCACTTTAAAGGGCATTTCATTAGAGAAAAAGGAAAATAAGAGCAGGGGAAAAAAAATCACCTTGAAAATCTCTCTTCTACTCTATACATAAACTAAAACAATTTATCACTGGTCTAAGAACCACTGCTAGAATAAAAGCAGTGTTAAAATTTTAGTCTGCCCCTGCTTCTAAAGACTGTTTTGTACTATGTTTGCCAACTGATTCTCTTGACTACTATTAACAAAGCTGTGCAAGGTGCAAGAAAAAGAAAATCCAATACCAAAATAAAACCCCAAAGCATTTATTACGGGTGGAAATTATATTCTCAGTTTGTGAGATGTCTGATAAACATCACACAGGCATTGGAGAAATAAATTATATGGTCCGTTTTGATATTTTAACATACAAGAGTTTTACCTTCTTAGTGCCTTTTGCTAAGTCCTAGGTTAAAAGTTAGAGCTTATTTCAATATACTAACCTTTATCCTTAAACATATGAGCCAACATACTGTCAGGTTCCTTATTGACCAAAGTGCTCCTAGAAAATAAAGGCAGCACAACTTTATTTTTCAAATGGAATGTTTTGTTCAAACACACGCTCGCTGGTTAGAGCGTACTTCCTCCCCTTGGCACCTTGCAGGTAATAATGGTCCATGATATGCATTCTAACAGCTACAATGCTAGACTGATTTAATTTCATATAATACAGTAAAGAAATCAGTTTACTAGGTCAGAAGCGTAAGTATTGTAAAGGTATCTCTAACACAACGCACACAGTTAACTGCAATATTCCAAGGATAATTCCAGGCCTGTTCAGGCTTTTCATCAGTTTTATTTCACATGTAAATTGTTAAAGAACTACACTGCTGCAAAACTATAGTAGCAAATATGTAATCCAGAGAAAGCTGCAGAAGTCAAAGCCCCCTGCCCCATACAAAGTGATTTTGCTAATTCATGAGCATCTGAAGCCTCACAAAATGAATGTACACTAAGGACAAGCTACCATAACTACTTTATTGAAATGAAGTCCTTTCAGAATRAAACCAAACTAGTTTTACTTTTACCGTGTAGTTGTAAAGTATCGGCCTCCAACATTGAGCGTTAACCAATCTGTGTGTGATCCTGTTAGTTCTTCATGAGGTCTCATATCAGTCTGAGGATCTAAACAAGTGAGAAGAATACAGTAATCACTAGAAGAACTGTGAATATTTTTGAATCCTCCATATGGTAAAGATTTCTTTTGAAAAATACCAGAAAAGAAAGTTTTAGATTTACATTRAAACAAAATAAACCCTCTTTTTTAAGCAAAATATTAAAACATAGGAATTACACATACTTACCAATGAATGGTTCCCCTTCACAGACAAACAAGACATCATCATCTCTGCAMGGGGAAGGGAAGAAAAAGAACAGAAAAATCATTAACCATACTTTTTTGTTCTTTTATGTAAGTAACAGTGGGCTCACCTCMTGATTAGTCTCAGGTAAAGAATAATCAGTTGCCATTAGTTAGAAGTTCAGTATCTAATTTTTATCCTAACCTTGCAGGTTCCAGCAGAGCTTAATACTATCAACTTCACCAGAGATGCTACTGACACCTACATGTACGAACCTGGTAAGGATCACCTATTTACTTGGCCAGTTAAACTGTACACAATAGTTGCTTTAACCCCTACTCTGGGAGGGTTTTTTGGGGTTTGCTTGTTTGTTCTTTTATGAAGTTAATGCAATGCTACAGTTTGTCTGCCTATTCTAAAAACCTCGCATAAAGGTTTTTAGGCTATCACAGAATCGTAGAATGGTAACGTTGGAAGGGACCTGTAGAGATCATCTAGTCCAACTCTCAGCRTAGCCCATATGGGGATTRAACCCGCAACCTTGGCATTAGCAGCACCATGCTCTAACCAACCAAGCTAAACCTGYCCCAAARTCTCATCAGTTTAACAAAAATAAGAATGACATATGCAAGACTAGAAYAGTGGGATGCTCCTGGTAYATATATTGTACTGTGGATCAGCACAGAGTGATGTTAAATGCCATAAGATGCAGCTTGGATCAATTTCTGACTTATGCTCTGAAGTTTATGAGAGAGTTATTTTCCTTGGGGCATAAAAGGACCTCTGGCATATTGTTTAGAAATGATGAGATGATTTTAAAGAAAGTACTAATTGCTGATTAAGGTCAGAGGATTAGTAAAATATTGTCTTAATCCTCATCCCTGGTAAGTTTTATTGGACAAGTCTTACCTAATCAAGGCGATATCATCAATGAGTCCACCTTTTCCATTGTAAACACTAGTTGCTTTTATGCCAAGCTTATTACTAGCCACAGACAGCAAGTCTGATAAAGTCCCATACACAGCTACAACCTGTGAAAGAAAAGATAGCTAGGTATAGACACTGTGCAGGTATGGTTTCTGTCATTTCAGACTAGCAAGCTATCAGTGTCTTCTTACTGAGGAGARGAAGATATATTTGCACCTTTCCTTAAGGAAACAGGGTCAACTGATACAAGAAACATAATTCCCTTAAAATGGGGTGACCTACACATCTCTCAGCCAAGACTCAACRTGCAGAAGTGGTTGCAAGGGTAAAAGAACGCCTGTCAGCACTGCAGCAATCTTATGACTCAGTTGCTTATTTCTCTAAGGAAATCACGGATTACATTTAGCAGGACTGTGTAGTGGGGCCATTTCCTATTCTGCCTGTGTAGTGGCTGAAACTTGAGCTACGTTCACTCCTGAGACTAGACAGGTTTTAACAAGAGGGAAAAGTTTAAGCGCGGTTATGTGCTGGCCGGCCAACAGAAAGCGTTCACACGCAGCACCGGGGGCGGCCGCTGGGCCCGGCCGGTGCCGCAGGCCCTGTTCGGTGGCGCTTCCTCCAGGCAGGATCGAGGACTAAGGCGTCCCCGGCTCCGGCGGCCGACTCACCGAGGACAGCTTCTCGAGCAGCCCGCGGGACTCGCTTCACATCCTTCCCGCTGCCGCCCGCAACGGCGGCGCCTGCAGAGCGACGGCAGCCCGCAGGCGCCCGGCCCCGCGCAGCAACGGCAGCAGGCGGGTCCCGGCTGCCCGGCACGAACGCCGGGACGCGCCGCAGGGAAGCGAGCGGAGTCCCCGCGGCTCCGAAGGCCGCGCGGCGGCCCGAGGACCGGCCCCCAACGGGGACAAACCGGGCGCCCGGCGAGCCGCGCCGGGGAGCGGAAAGGGGGCGAGGCTAGGGGCGAGTCCCGCGCCGCGGCCCCGGCACCCCGCGCCGGGAAGGGAGGGAAGGGAAGGCCGCTGTGCCGCGCCGCGCCGAGCCCCGCCGCCGCCCCTCACCTTCCCGTTCCGCGGGCTGCCGTTAACGAACAGCGTGACCCGCCTCATGCTGCTGCACCGGCGGCGGCGCCCCGCTTCCCCGGCCGCACCCGGAAGGCAGCACCCGCTAACCGACGCGGACCGTGACCAATCAGAGCCGTGCCCGCTGCCCAATAAGAAGCAGAAGAGGGGCAGTGGGTTGGGCGGGGATGAGCCAATGGGAGAGGCGAGGAGAGGGGTGGGGCGGGAGGAGCGCCGCTTGTAGCCAATCAGAGGAAGAGAAAGGTACAGTGTTTGCATGTGGCTGGAAGTGGCGCCGAGCCCCTTGATTGGTGAGGACTGTCACGCGGCGGCTCCTCTCGCTTTGCCGACCGTTACCAAAGGGTGTTCCACCGCGTGAGGTGCCGGCTTGGGACGCCTCCGCGGCCAGGAAGACAAAGAGTCCCTCTCCCGCTGTGGAGGCCCAGCGGCACGAGGGCGGGGAGGAGGCACGGGGCCGGGCTCCCCTGGACTGCCGTTTCCTCGTGCATTTCCAGCCGTGCCGCCTACCGGCTGCTGGCCGCGGAGGGGGAGGGCGGAGGGGAGAAGGCGCGGAGGGATACGCAGTGCTTCGGCCGTTTGAACGTGGGAGGCGGGCGCGCGGCTGGCGGTTGTGGGGCAGCGCTGGGGCGGGCGTGAGGGCGGAGGTGAGGGGCGCCGCCGTGAGGCGCGCCGCCGTGAGGCGGGGGGGTGAACCGCGGCGGGTGCGAGCGGGGTGCGGTGCGCTGGGGGGCAGAAGGGGATGGGGAGCAGTGGCAAGGACGTATAGGGGAACGGGGGGTGCCGGAGAGTGAATGTGGGGCACGGGGGTGCGCTGCCCGGGGAAGGGGCCGCACGGGGGAAGCGGGGTACCTGAGGAAAGGTGCGTAGAAAAAGGCTGCGTCAGTGGTAAGGGCGGGTGTTGGTCCCTTCTCTCTTCAATAACCAACTTTCTCTGACCAGATAGATAGAGGTATCACTTAAAAAGTTGTACATACAGTATTTAACGTCCTTGTTTTGTGTGTGGCAAAATACAGGGAAAACGTCTTTTGAAGCTAAAGTTTGAGTGACTTTCTTGAACTCTGTGTGCTTAGCTTTAAAATTTAGAAAACTGAATGCAAAGTACGTGACTGTCTTAAACTTTCCAAAGGTAATGGCAAAGTGTTGATATCTATGGCAACAAAGTTGCGATACAGCACTTTACAGCAAAGTAATGACCATGAAAGTATTTGTGCTTAATATGCTTTATATTAATGTAAGATTTAGGTTTGTATAGGATAAAAGCACAGCATTTTTTTTCTTACTTGTGTAACATTTCTTTTGTAGGTTTACATTAGTGTGCATTTCTGTTTAGTGCCAGCCTTACATGTCCTTTCTGTTTAGCCTTCCAGAGATACATTTTTTTTTTCCATTCCCACCCACCCTGCTAAACCTTTTGCTCTAGAAAATTCCTCCAGAAAAATCCTAGATCTGGTAAAAGTTTGCAAGTGGTAGCTCCTACCAAATATCTATTAAGTCTTCTGTCTTTTGGTAGGGAGCTGTGGTTCCAGGAGGGCAGAGACTGATTAAGTTATGTCTGTAATCTTAGAATACATCACTAACAATGCACAGACAATCTGAAAATATAAATGCTACCCTAGAAGTTAAAGAAAATAAGAGTAGAAGTACTGAAGCAAAGGAAGAGGCCTGTTTCCCTGATCTGTCAAAAGACCAGAAGATTTGCAAAGTGACTGAATCCAAAATCACAATGGCATCTGAGAAGGAGAATTTTAGCGATGGGAACCAAACGCCGTTGAAAAAAAACACATCAAAATATACTAAAGACCTGGAGAAAGAATCATACCGCAACTGCAAGGATGTTGTTAACTATCAGCTCACTGAATGCTTTTTTGATACACGAAATAGAGATACATTTGGTGAATCTACTTTGCCCTTGAGCAATAAGGAAAATTTTTCAAAAAGTAGACCTGTTTCTTTGGGGARTGAAAGCTACTTAACACCTAACAAAGCAGAAGAAAAATCTGATTACAGAGTATCAGAGAAACTGATGAGAAAGCCTGTTGATTTTGCAACTGTAACGATTGCTGAATTTGGGATTACTCCAGAATCTTTTACTAAACAATCTATAGGTAAGGCTGGGTTTACTACTGAAGTCTTTTGTGCTTCTGGGAAGGAACCCTGGAGGTCATCTGGTCCAGCAGCTTCTCAGTATGGAATCAGCTACAAAATTAGGCCAGGTTCAGGTTGCTCAGGACTGTGTCCAGTTGAGTTTGAAATGTCTAAGAATATGACCTGGATGTAATGTTGCTTTAATTTTCTGTTTAAACTTTTTTTCTATTCAATTTGTTTGGTGTCAGTAAGTTTCTTAATGAAGTAATAAGATAAATTCTGCAAGTATTATTGACAGCTACATAATGCACAATTGAAAAGGAGAAAGACAGAGATCCTAACTAGAAATACAGTTTAACCAGGAACTTGCTTTGTGTAGTGTTATTTTGTGTGTAGAAAAAGAATGTTCTGATTTTCTGTTTCTACAAAAAAGGAATGTTATAATTTCTTATTTTTATCTTGAGCAGAGTTCTAGAATCTATTTTTAGAGACTTTGTTGAAAAATAGCATAGAAGAGAAGCACAGTTTCCTGAGCTGAACAGGTCAATCTGGATGTTTCTATAAACAGCATAAGCTCTTCTTTTTAAAAATAATTTAAATTAAATTAATCTTTAATTATTTTTTAATTTTTTCTCCACCATTTAAATCTTTTAAGTGTTTTAACATGTAAAGTTTCATAATATTTTTTCCTCTTGTGCTAATTTCAGAAAAGTCTCCAACATTGTTAAAGTTTAGACGAAGATCGACAATTGGAGTACGGGGGTCCCCAGAAAATAACACACTTATTCGATACCTTGCCCACCAGAGAAGGAATAGACAGAAAGAACCCTTTACACAGGTGAGAATCTTTCTCAAATATCTCGTGTGTCAGTTTATTCCCTTAAGAAACAACATGTAAATCTTTAAATGTAATGTCTAATGATGGGAAGAAGGAGGTAAGTCTAAAGAGGACAATATAAGAAATAACCATAGCCTTAATTTTGTTGAATTTTCTTGGGCATCTTACTTTGAAATAAAGATTGTGATAGGTTTTGTTAGATTATAATCTGGAGTATTTTCTTCATGTCCAACATGCTCATATATTTTGTTTTTTTAGCATAAACTTTACTTTCCTATATTTGTCATACTTGATGTATACATAACTAAAGTGTTGATAGCTCAAAGTGAAGCATAAATAACTTATTTTTAAATTAAGCTTGTTTTTAACTCAAGCTAACATAAGCTGTCAGAAAACAAATTCTGGATATGCTCTAGAGCGATGTATTAAGAAATGACAACAAACTTTAACAGAATTCCTGATCTAATTCCTTTTTTTTGTATATTTTTACTGTACAACTAAAGCAGCAGCTAGATTAAAGGCAAGAATTGCTGCTTCTCAGAGTTTGTTATGCTAAAATATGAAGTATCAAAGACATCCTTGTCCTGGAAAAAAGGGTCTCATGAGGTTTAATTTTGTTTTCACAGGCTAGTCCTTTTAACCATCAAAATGCTGGATCATTAAAGGACAAAATACGTGCTTTTCAAACATCTTTTAAATCAGTGCAAGAAGATGAAGGGAAGATTGGCTTCTCTGGACTCTCACAGGTGGCTGATGTTTCCGAGGAAGCGGGCTGTTGTAAGTTAATTATTTCTGGTCAAAAGTTTATCTTAAGCGTTAGTTCTTCCTTTAGTGCAAAGAAGTGAAACAACAATCACTTAATCTATAAAAAAAGTATCTTCCATTATAAGGATAGACAGTGGGTTTTTTGTGTTTAGTTTGAAGGGTTTTTGTGGGTTTAAACTTGTCTTATTTCTTAGAGAATCCTCAATAGTGATTTCTCAGAATAATCCCYGAAGAAATGGTTTTCTTTCTAGATTTATAACTTCTAATTTACTTTGTACTAAGCATTAGCGAATTCACACTTTCTCACTTCTTCCATAAAAGCAAGGATGATTGTAAAGCTGATGTATTACAGTGTTTAGTTTCCATCTTTCTTAATGAAAACATTAAATATTGCAAGAGCAAATCAAGGTGGTGGCATGGTAGCTATGGGCTGATGATAATGCAAAGCAAACTGTAATGCTCTACTTTTTTAATATTGATACTCTTCGTAACTTTTATATGAAAAAGATTACTCCATTCTGGAGATTTGTCAATGTAGTGTTATTTGCAAAGYAAAACTCAAAATTTCATGCATATTTTTCTAGTGAGGGGGAAAAAATGTAGCTTGTTGAATCTCACCATCCCTTTGGTAAATGAATAAAAAAATAGCATCTATGAAAAATCTGAAGTTTGTGTTTGTGTATGAGCTTATTTGTTGTTGTTGTGAATCGATGCAGCTCAGAACAAAGTACCTTTTACAGAAGAGCACAACGAGGATCAGTGGAGTGAAAAGTTAATGTTTGTCTACAGTGGAGATGATTCCAGACAAAATTTCACAAACAGCAATAAAGCTGATACCAAGATACACAGTACTTCGTCTTCGTGCCAAGACGTGATTGTCACTGAACCTGCTGCTGCTGTTTCAAAGGTATTATCCAAGCGTGGGTAGAGGACCTGAAGAAGACAAATAGCACTGCAAATTTCCCTTGTAAGAATTTACGTCTTGCTATGGAAAGCAAGTGGAAACAATCTTGTATGGACACTGCTTTTGTCTGGACTGACAGAAAATATACCCTAACCTCAGACATCTATTGCTGGCTCTTCTGAGGCTGTTCTCAGTTTTCTTTTATTTGCAAAGACTAAATATGGTTGCTATAAGCTGTTCTAGTCAAAAAGATTATGTTCTATTCTGATAATCAAAGGGAAAATGTATTCTATTAATAAAATTTAAGTATTTCTTAATTCTGGTTTTCAAACCATAGCTGCAGCTATGTAGGATTTCAAATCCACAGATTTGGAAAGTACAACTTTACAAAAGTCAACTCTAACTTTATTAAGCATTGCCTTTGAATGCAGTTTTTAATCTTCATCCCTTATGTTTGGCAATTATTCGATATCCTATGCAAAGAAAAGAATGAAATATTGTATACGGATGGAGAAATTAATTTGTGGGAAGTATCTTGTTTATAAATATCTCTAGTGATCTTTTAGTGTCATATATAAAAATAGTGAAGTGGGGGTCCACCTTTGCCAGATGTGTTGACGTTGCTCTGATGTTGCAGGACCCAGAAGCTTCTGAGTTGTGAAACACGTGCAATGGTGTGAACAGTTGTATGGAGTTTAGGGAGAAACTTCATAAACTAGTGATTAAAATATAAAGGTTTTGCATTCCATTTCTTTCATTTCTGACATCTAATCCTTTACACATTTAGTCTTGTTGTTTTGGGAAAACTAATTCAAATAAAATAGTATATAATTGAGAAAACTTTGAAATCCTTATCCTTGAAGAGGCTAAAATGCACTAGTTCATGCTATTTTAAAAGGCACCATTTACAAGTAGTTACTGACCAGATGAAAAGGGTTCACTATTATTAAAGCCCTGTACTTAATAGACTTGCAGTTCATCTTTTACTGTATTTTGTCCAGTTTCAAGTTATTCATAATATGTAGTGAAAATTACGCTRTCTCGCCCTGTCTTTGAGTATTAAGATCGATTTGAAAAACTTACAATTCTTTGGTCAGATAAGTGTGAAATATTCTTTTTAGACTAAAATATTCAGCAAATGGGTGAAAGAGAAATATTTTCTACTGTATTCAACAGCTGTTATTTAAGTTAAGGATTGAGAACCTCGGTATTCTTTCACACTTTTTTAACAATGGCAAATATTTGTGAAATTAGTAAATAACCACTTGAAGCAATACTTTGTGAAACACTTGATACTAATCTGTTTTGCCTCTGTCCTCATTGTTCATTTTTCAAAAAATCTAACAGATTATATTTTTAATTTCTTTATTATGTCATTACATATAATATCTTTCTACTCTTCTTATCACTTTTTCTCTAGAAACTGATCTGTGAGCAGCAGAATACTGTTGAGTCTTTGGAGGCTGTTCTAATTAAAGATACCTTAGAAACAAGCCGTGGTAAGAAGATTCATCACTATTATAATTTGTTATATTCTTATCAGAAACTGAAAAAAATAGAGTATTTTTATTGGAAGCCATGATCCCATATCTGTCTTCTTGTCTTTGATTTGTGATGCAGTAGAAACTTGATGCAACTTTGGTATAAAGGCTGACTGGATATGTGATAACAAGAACAGAATAAGTACTGTAAATCATGACCTATTCAAGAGGTGCTGCAGAAAGGGCTCAGGTCCCACTTTAAAAACTGAATTCATAGCTCTTCTTTGAGTACAGCATAGCATTAAACAGGTGTTTTATTGAAGGACAATTCACAGAGAGAAAATAGATTTTATTGTAGAAGTTGAAATGTTTGGGATGAGGATGGGGCAAGGTCTTGAGTATGCAAACCCTTTTCCAATTCCGATACAAAAACCAAACCCCAAAATAAACACAGGCTGGAAATAATGGCTTTGTATTTCCCTTCATTTTGTTAGCCAGACAACTCTTAGAGTTGTGTAATTGAGCGGTTTATCTCTGTGAAGCAGAGGGGAATGTTAATGTAGAGATCCCTTCTGGATTGAGTACAATTTTTTTCATGGTTTGCATGGATGAGATGCGAATCCTTATGCAAAATCTCTTCAGGTAATACTCTCTTTTCACCTTTGTGTGTTGTATAAATTTATGAAATATGAAATGTACATGATGAACAGTAGCAGCAGAAATTTAGAGAATTAATTTAATAATTTAGAAGAATAATGAAACACTGGATGATGTTAATACACATGTCCCAGTTGATAGACTGTGTACATTTATAATATATTTTGCTGAATTAGTCTTCTCAATTTTACTTCAGTCTTTAATTTTCATATCTGTTTACTTGCTCTGAAGTTTTCAGTCCTGAATCTGTCACTAAAGAAGACAGAAGTAATGTTACATCAGATCTAACCAGAAAGAAGGATAATTTTGCAGAAGAACTGAGCTTAGAAACATTTGATGAAACCAAGCCATCTATCACACCACTACAAACAGGAAATGTTTTATTAAATGAATGCACACAGAGTGGCTCCCATCTTCGATCTGTGTTGAAGAAAACACCAGTAAAGCAAATAATGGCTGGCATGAAGGTTGGTTGACTGACTTGAACATAGATACTGATACTGAGGATGCACTTCTGCAGTCATTACTGGACTCCTGAAAGTTGAATCAGAGTTAAAGATACTTTTTGACTATTGATAAAACCATTCCTCAGAAAGATATTCATAGATAACATCAAGTTCTGTCTACTGTTTGCCAATCATAAAAGCTTTGATGCTTTCATGTTATAAGAAGCTATATGTGTATGTTGTTGTTTTTATTGATTAGAAAACAAATAGATTTGTTAAATGATTTGACTCATTATTAAATGTTATTACAGAAAAAATTATTTTCACTTTTGATTTGAAGAAGGGCAGTATTTAAATGCCATTGAATAGGTGGTTGCCAAATATGCGTATCAATCAGTTAAATATCACTTAAATCTGATAGGTATCAGATAATCCTGTTGACAGAAGAGGAAGTGAATCTCTCAAAGTCTGCAGTACCACAAACATCTCTGAACTGCAAGCAGGTGAGATTCCGTTTTTGTGTTTTTCTGTGAAAAAACATATTTCAATGTATTTTATGGGATCATAGGGTCTTGCTTCTTACAGTGGCTGAAGAACAATGTGCATACGAACAATATAGCTCCTGCATGATTAGCTCCTGCATGACATCTTACTGTGTGAAGTGGAAAATAAGGTTACAAAGGAAAATAATGTCTATTTAAAAAAAGAAAAACCTTTAGGAAGAGTGTAATAGGAGGAATTATGGAATCACCTATTTTAAAAGAAATTTTACACTTCTGGCAATTAGAACTTGTAAAATAGTTGGTCTTGATTTTTCTAGTCTTCTATTTTTCACCTTCATTGATTCTTGATATTATATCAAAACTATACTGAAAATTCTGGTTGAATCTAAAGACCTCTAGGGGTTGTATTTTGCTGTTCGATTGGGAGATAGTTTTTAAGAGAATGTTAAGCCCCTTGAGGAGACCTATTAATTGAAAGTGGTATTTTAAGTTCACTAAGCAGTCAATATATCTTCTTACAGTAGAGGAAACTGAACAACACAGCTCTGAAAAGCAAAAAAAGAAAAAAGTTACTTTTGGAGAAGATCTAAGTCCAGAAATATTTGACAAAACTTTGCCTGCAAATACTCCATTGCGCAAAGGAGCAACGCCAGTCCGTCATCCAGGATCACAAAGCAGCAGTCCATTTACAAGATCAAATCTGACTGAAGAACCATTATCCCAGCCAAACTTTGACTGCAGTGATGTAAGTTTGTTTAAACTTATAAAAACAGCTTCTTACAGTCTCCTAGAATGTTTAATTATTTCCAGACTGTTTGGTTTTTTGAAAAGAAATTGCCTAAATATTAAAATATAGACTGCTTGATGCTTTAGAGTGACATGTTAAGAACCTTTCTTTTTTTTTTCTTTTTTCCCCACTCCTTTATGAATTCTGAATCACGCTTCTGGCTATGCAGCTGAGTTTAAAGCTGGTAGCATATTAAATATTCTTGCCTTGGCTTATGTGTCCACTTCTGATACCGTATTTGTTACATGCAGCAAGTGAGTTGCATCATCAAATGCAACAGACAGAACATGTTATCTGGCTGTTCGAAACTCTTAACAGACAGAGTGTTTTCCAGTATATTTCTGAGATAGTATATTGGTAGTAAATTAAAATTTAATTTTTATTCTTTATCTTAAAGGAATGTATTGAGTCTGTTCAAGAGCTTGTGAAGGATTATGTTGCTGCAGAAGACTTTTTATCCATTCAAAAAATGGAAGGTAACCTTGAGTGGTATTTTGTCTTTAATTTTGTCTCTGAGCTATGCATTGTTCTATATCTGAAAATTGAGAGATGGCACAGATTTTTATATATTTATATATATATGAGATGTATTAAAGCTTAATGCTAACATTTAAATGTTCTTGACTTCTCATAAAGTTCTTTGCTGTAGCTGCAGTGTTTGTTCACTGTATAGTTTAAATGGGTGTTTTCTGAACTTGTATTATTTTTCTGTGGCAATGGCGGACCTAATTAGACTTGCTGCCTGCGTGTTAGTGGAATACTATTTTCTTAAAAGCGCATTTAGGTCTTCTCGTGAATGGAGCATGAGACATGTGAAAAGTATGAAAGCTTTTATCATCTTGATTTCAGTTTTAGAGTTCTTAAAATTCATTTCTAGCTTTTACTGAAGAGCTCACACATTTTGGCACTACTAGTATGTGTACAGGATGAATTCCCTGCTGTTAAGCTGAATATAATAGACCCTAGTGAATGCCATAGTCAAATGGTATTAAGTTGTAGATGTTTTCTAAATTCATTTGAAATTTTAAATAATTGAGCTTACTATCTTGATTCTGTTACTGTAGTTTTGATATTTTTAAACTATTTAAAAATATTTTAAAAACAAAGAAAAGGGAAAGGAAGGATTCCTACAGATTATATTTTATTCTATTTTGATTTGTTTTGTAAGGAGAACTGTCAAGCTTTATATCTCTTCATATTTGATTGCCCTTTGTGTGTATTACTCAAGACTAAGATAATTAAATACACTGCGTCTAATGATAAAAGTTATTTGGATAGCCTCCTCAAAATGCGATTTACTTTGCTCTAAAACTGAATCAATATTTTATTTTCTTTATATTAGAAACTGACAGATCTTTTGTGAGAAGAACTCGGTCCTGTTCTAAAAGAAAGGTAGGTTTCTTTAGTGATGCTGTTTAATTAAATGCTCCAAAAACACATACATACATACTCAAACAACTTTTAAAAATTCACGTTGTTCTTCAGTTTAGCACCGTTTCAGAGGGGATTGATTTTAGCATCTCAAAAACCACAAGTGCTAAGAATATTGACGATGCTAAAAATCCAAGAAAGACCAAATTTCAAAGACAAAAGAACACAACCACATCTGCTGCCAAGAAGACACTGGTAAGTGATAGCCCACTGTAATTTGTGAATACTGCCTTTATTTCTCTGTCCAAATGTTTTCTGCAATTAGTCTTTTTCCTGCGTATATTTCCCATGATTATTTTAATCTTTATGCTAAAGACTTTCCAAAAATTGTTCTTCTGTGTTGCTCACAATATTTTTCTTATTTCTTTCTATCTTCCCTTGTTTGTTAAAGTTGGCTAGTAGGGGATTAAATAGAATCATAGAGTCAGTAAGGCTGGAAGGGACCTCTGGAGATCATCTAGTCCAACCTCCCTGCTCAGCAGGGTCACCTAGAGCATGTTAGACAGGGTTGCGGCCAGGCGGGCCTTGAAGATCTCCAGAGAAGGAGACTCCACTACCTTTTAGAGCAAAAAGGATATGTCACAGAGATAAAGGAAAGGACCTTTCAGACCTTACTGACAGAAAATGAGTTTAAGACTCTTCTCAAGAGTATGTAGTAGTAACTCTCCTTAGAAGGCTTAGAAGTAATTCTTCTAAGCCTTTCAGATTTAGATTAATTTGTAGATGGTAAAACAGGTGGAACCTTAATTTTAGGGAAATTAGTTTTCCATCAAAATCCAAAATGATGACACTTGTTTGAAAATATTGCAAAGGATCAGTATAATTGTATTATACTCTATTCAATCTTCTCAATCTCTTCAGAGAGTAAAACATACAAGCTATGGAAAAAGAAGAAAGAAAAAGGTAAAGAAATCCCTATATGGGGAAAGAGAAATGGCTTCCAAGAAACCTCTTCTGAGTCCAATCCCTGAGATTCCAGAGGTTTTCTCTTCTACCTCATCTCCAAACACACCAAGACAAATGCAAGACAAACATAAGACAAATGCAGTTTTCCCAGGTAATGTGCTTCTTAGTTTTGTTTTACCTTAGTTCTTCTGTTGCTATTTCACATTGCTCTTTATCAGACTTCTGATAGCTATCATGTTTGGAATATCGGTAGAGCCCAGTATGGTGGGTTTTTGTGTGTGTGTGGTTTTGTTTTGTTTTGTTTTGTTTTGTTTTGTTTTTTACCTTTAATGGCTTCTGGAGTACAGTGAAGGAGAAATAAATAGTAATCTGTAATAGTAGAGCCCAGAGGATCTAATAATATAGATCTAGTTAGATCTAATAATCTAATAATTTCAAACTAGATAAATTTAATTCCTATGGAACTCCAGTGTAAAGCTGACAACTAGACCAAAAAAGGAAAGCCGCCGCTCTGTAATTTGACTGGACTATTTATTTATTTATTTATTAACTGATAAATTGGGCCTGAATAGGTGAATAATGTGCAGTATCTTTCTATGTAGGTAGATACCTGAAATGATTGATTAGAAGTTACTTTTTTGTGAGTAAAATACTGTAAAGTTTTTACTATAATATTTTTWAAAAATTGATTTTGTGTGTTCACAAGTAGAGTCAAGTAATCCTGTGTTTATTCTAATTCAAATGATTTTTAGATAATTCCAAATCCAAGAATGCTTATGACGATGCTCAACAGAAAAAAGTGGTTGAAAGAATGAGAGGAAAAAGCATCCATGCAATTCACACATGTCCAAACTCTGACGACCTGGACGTTGTGGAAGCCAGCAGCTCCAATGACACAGTGTTTCAGACTTCAAATGGTGATCCAGAGTCCATTTCAAGCACTGATTACCAGGTAACTGATCTGTTCAAGGGTATGCCAAAAGAAAATAAGTCAGAATTGTAATTTATATTGGATGAAACAAATTAATATTCTGGGCAAGAAAAAAAATCAACTGTAAGGGTGGTTAAACACTGGTGCAGGCTTCCTGGAAAGGCAATGGAACCTCTAACATTCAAAATAGTTGAAACTCAACAAGGCCTTAGGCAACATAATCTAAGTTGGCCTCGCTTTGGAGCAGGTTCCTTTCAACATACAGAATTCTATGATTTTTGAGAATGACTAGACTACTGAGGAAAACAAGTAGCAGTAGTCCAGTCGTCAGCTGTTTGAAACCATCTGTGAGTGGATTACCTTTCACCTGTAATTAAAAAAAAAAAAATCATTTTTTGCAGTTTCCAAACCTTGTTGTGCCAGAGGCAAAGTGCATATTTGATACATCTGACTATGTCCAGCAAGGTGAAGAGACTGCATGTATAGAAGAAGAAAAAAGCAATTCCTTGATAGAAAACAAGAAATTAAGAGGGAATTTCCTAAATAAAGGAGAGCTGCTAACAGGGCTAGAGTTCCTGGAATCTCAGAACGCTCCTGTACCTGAGGATGCCCAAAGAACAGAGTGCTCACCAAAACACTGTTTAAGAGGTAGACTACCAAGAAGAAGAAGAAATAGTACTATCTCTAGTCCTTATACTGAAAACTTCCATTTTGAAACAACTGGAAACAACCTTCCAGTTTCTTCTTTTAATGTGGAAGAAGTCTTATCTGCTCCTCAACTGAAAAATGACTCCTCAGAGCCTTTTAGAAGACTGAGTGATGATAGTGGTAGGAAAAGGAGGGTGAGACGCAGTATGAGACTACATAAAGATGCAGAAACTGAAGGGCTTGCATGGATTCAAGTACCCGATGAGATTCAAATAAAACCTCAGCTGTTAGCTTCCTGTTGCAAAATTAGGAGAACAATAAACGTGTCTGTTCTTAAAGAATCTGAGAAAGTTTGCCATAGAGAAGAAAACCTCATCCAGTTTTCAGCACCAGCAAAGGAAAACAATGTCTCTGTTCGTCTTGCTGATGGTCCTTGCAAAAGGTGGAAGAGGAAAAGCATGTGTGTACCCATACCTCAAGAAACAAGAAATTGGTCTCAAACCCAGAAAAGGAACACAACAGAGTTGGAATACAGGAAAGACAGAAGTAACCAAAAACATTGTGAAGAAGCAGAAATCTCTCTTGAAAACCAGTCTGATAATTAGCAAAAGTTCGGCTACCTCTGATTTTTTAAAGAAAAGGTTAGTATTTTAATATAGATATTCTGTATTCTAAGTGCTGTTTAGAAATAAGACATTATGTCCTTCTTCCACTTAAGGCATTACATAAACATTATTTCCATATTCATTTTCTGAATAACTTAAAATTTCTCTTCCTTGTCTTGATGACTAAAATGCTTGAAAATCAGACCTGTAAGGAGGACCTAGCTTGGCTCAGAGAATTTCCTTAATAAACAGTAATGATAGGTAGTCAAGAGGATAAAGCTTTCTCTCCCATTATGACTGAATTTTGATATCGTCTCTTTATTCTAGTCCACATCCTTACTCGTGCTTTTTCATACTGTAGTGCTGTCTTCAGAGCAATAAATTAGCAGCCATTAACTGCTAACGTTATAAAATGGACAAATTTTCTGCAACGCTAAGCTCAATCATTTCAAGAAGGAAAAAATGAATTTCTTAACTAAGATATATTTAGTCATGGTACTTGCACAGCAGTGTGGTCTTTTTTGCCCTTGAAACTTAGTAGCAAATATTAATTGGGATTTGTTTTATAGGCCATCTTGGCACATTTGCCCCACTTGCTAAGGCACAATTAACATATGAAGTTGTTCAATGGAGAAATGTCAGCGAACATGTGGTTCTTGGCTGTTGTAAGTGAAGGAACAAAGCTGGTAGCTCCAAAAATACAAACTGTAGTGACAGGTTACATTTTAGACAGGTGTGAATTGATACTAATCCATTTTTGCAGTTAGGGCTTTTTCCTTTTTTCAAAAGAACAGGGTTCAAGCCTAAGTTTTGTTATATTTTGAAGTTTAATCACAGTATATAAAATCTGAGTTTGTCTTTAGTAGTTAAACCATGATGTTTTATGGCCAAGTATGCCCTACCAGATGTAATTACTTGAAATGTTGATATTTCCCATGTGATCTTTCTTTGTATGTTGCTTTTATAAATAATTGCTTTTGAAATCCRTATTTTCTTCTAGATTTTAAAAACATCATAACCTTGAAATTCTCTGCAAATAAGATAACAAAGAAACAGCCCCTGGTTTGGAGGGGCAGGGGAGAAGGGGGAGGCTGTTCCCATCTTCTGTGGGGATCTTGTTTTACCTTCTGGGCACAAGCTGGGATAGAGTTGATATTACTAAGGGCAAAATTTTTTATTAGCGTTACTAAACTATGCTTCTTTGGAAAAGTTAATCATCAAAAAGTACATATTTAAAATATTTATTGTATGTAACATGCTAATTTTTAAAAGTTAATTTGGTTAAGAAAAGTCAGAGTATCCAGAAACGATATAAAAACTTATTGTATGATTAATGTTTCAATCTTCAATGTATATGTACTAAATATAGTGCATAATATTCAATAGTTGACCTGTCATCCTACCCTTTTCATTTGTCTAGTTTGAGCTTCGGCTGTGTAATAAAAAATGATGACTATAGGTGGTCTACTTAAACATTTGGTATTACTTCCATTTCTCATGCTGTTCTGTTTCAGCCCTAGTGGAATACCTGTGCCAGCTTTYAGGAAATAGCTTTATGTTGAAAATGATCTATGCTGTGACCTTGTTTATACCATTATTGATGTGGAATAAAGTATATTATGTACTTGGCTATTTTTATAAAACTTAAACAAAACAGTTTCATTTTTGTGCATGTTTTACTTCTCTCTACAGACATCATCAGTTTTTTCCAAGACAAGAAATCCTAAGAAACTTGAAAGAAACTTCATTAATTAAATGCTGTTCATCTTGTCCTGCCTTAGAAACATTACTGAAGTTATCCAAATGGTCTCCTTGATTTTATTTTGGGGTTTGCTTTTGTGTCACAATGAAAACTTTAGATTGGGAAAAAGGATGGCAATGGTTACTTGGGTTAAATCTTCTTCTGATAGTAGTATATTGCTTTGCCAGGAGAGGGCAGTCTAACATGAGTTTTTATGGGCGAACCTGAATTATTTTGAAAATGACATAGTCGTGTACAACATTATTGAAAAATTAYTAGCTAAGGATAAAATTTAAAGCTACTTGAGTTTAAAACTAACTAGTAGTAGCTGCTGTTTCTAGCATCCAAAATAATCAGAACTAGCTTTCAACAGTAATTGGTTTTTTGTATGTTTTTTTCATCTGTTGATTGCATTCTTCTAAGCATTCAAATTAATCTATACTAGAAAGGTGACATGCATACGCATTACATTCTGGGTATGAATTTCTATGTTGTGTAGCATTCTTTTAAACATAATAGAGATCTACAATTGCAGCTGAGATCTTAGGGCATACCTGTTGTATTAAATCTAGCAGTAAGTGAAACCTGACATTTTGGGTCTCAGATACTGAAGAGCAAACTTGAATATTCAGTTCAACTACAGGGATGTCCTGGAAGGAGAGGCAGTAAACTAGCATGTGCTAGAAGACTTAGTTTCTAAAATGCTGCCCAGAACATACTTTTTGTGATGTTGCTGACTTATGCAGCAAATACAGCAGCTGTGGAAGAGAATTCTCCCTCAGAGGTTTCACGGGTGGATGAGTTAAGTGCACTTTAGATGTGAAGCGTAAGTAAAATCAGAAATAAAAGAGCTAGACCAAGGGGAAGAAAAACCGAGTTTGGGTTTGCCTTACGGCACAACTTAGTTTAAAAGAGTTGTTAGGAATTACATGTGGATACTTGACTGCAATTTGCAGGGCTTAAATGAGGGCGAGGTTGTAGCCTACAAAGATAAAAAGAGGTTGAAGTAACTGGGTTTAATCTGGAGAGAAAAATTGAGACAAGTCTTCAATTATGCAGAAGGCTGTAAGTGGGGGGCATGGTTAATAATCTGTTCTCCATATCCATACCAAAAGGAACAAGAAATATGTTTAAATTAGAGGAAGATATCTCTAATAGATGTTTTAGAAGTTCCTGCAGTAGAGATAGTTGAGCACTGGGATACATTGCCTTGGGAAGTTGTGGAATCTCCATCACTGGAGGCTGTTAAGAACAGATTAGACAAATATCTGTGAGAAATGACATATGATCCTTCATTGAGGTAAGAGTAGGGCCTGGATGGCCTCTTGAGGTCCCTTCTGGCTGTGTTTTCTGTGATTGCTAGAGATCAGGGATACAAGGGCTGAATTGGGACTTGATTATAGTTAAGACTTGAGTTAATATCTATCACAAAATAGGGAATGGGAGAATTGCGAATGCTGGGGACTTGTTCAGCTTAGGAAGAAACAGGGGAATTTGGGACAGGTCTCTTTATCTTTGGAGTCTATCTGTAATTGTTAGGCTAACAGAAAGGTCTTGTTATTTTAAACATTCAGCTCTCACATGACTTTCACTTTTAGGAAGTGAAAAATAACCATATAGACTCCTGGCACAGTATGACCTGCAAGTTGATGGCCATGCTGTTATGCAGGAAGTGTGGTCCTGACACTGACTCTTTGCCATCATTTTTCACACATTTGAACAGCAGAATGGACAATGCTCCGTTTCAGTTTTACCTTTCTAAATTTGAGTTAACATTAAGCTTTGAATGACCAGCAGACTCCACTATCCCTCTTCAATCAACAGAAGTATTTTTTTTAAAGTAGTTTCTTGTTTTCATTGTTACTTAGAGATGTAGTAATTAAAATTCAGGTGTATTGTCTGAATGCGGACAGATCTCAAAATTCAAATAATTTTATACTGGTAATTCTGGCTTTCAGTTGTTAGTTGTGGTGCTATCTGGAGTTTTAATGGATTTTAATAATATTCTGTCCTGCTCAGTTAGCTTAGTGACTCTAATACAGCCTGCAGTTTTAGGTAAGAGAAAGTCTTTGGACAGAAGAATGCACAAAATCAACAATGTAAAAATGAGAAAGAGTGATTATTTTGCCACTCTGTTGTAAATGATGTTATTAATAAGCAAGGGCAATTGCTTGCTTCCCTTGCTTACAGTGTCCCATGAAGTCCAATCTTACAGATGAATATCTGAAAAGTATCAGTAGAGAGTATATCACAGTCRGAATTGCTTTCCTTTAGACTTGCATCGTGTCAGTGAGCTGAAGGTACAAGGAATGATGATAATTATGCTTGATTTCTTCAGAAAGCTTTAAAGAGAAGGATTAGGCTCCCATTATTATTGTTGGTTTCAGTAATTATTTTATGCCAACAATTTGCCATAATTAAGATACATATCACTTATAAAAGTTAATGACTATATGACTAAGTTTACCCACCTGTGAATTAACAGAAATAAGAGCTCTTCTCAATCTGACGGTCATTCTAAGCAGAGAAAACAGTGAGAATTGTATATGCCATTTTTTCTAATTTACTGATAAGTCATACTTTTTAAAATAGTTGTAATTAAACATTTGTGTAATCCTCAGCTTATTTTTCTCTACTTGCTGCTGACCACTTAGGCAATATAAGGAGATATTGAAATACAAAAGGGTTATATATCAACTTCACTATTTTATGTTCATTTAGTTTTGATGTAATCATGTAGCTGTTTGAACTGCGCTAAAATGTTTTGTGCTTTTCTTCCTCCTGACTGAATCCTCTAGCACTCCTGTTGTTCACTTAGAACTGGAAGGATGTTAGTGGTGAACTGATCTATACACAAGAAAGCAAACAGAAGAGCATTGTTAGATCTATATACAAGGAGCTGAACAAAAAAGCCATTAAAGTGTGTCAAGTATAGTTTAAGCACACAGAAACAGGAGTGTCAGTGAAGGAAATTTGATTTCAAGCTGCTAACAGGTAGGTAAGCAATAGCAATAATAACTTTTTAAACAAACTGTTAAGTGTAGTTGAGTATTCCTTCAAATTGCACAATTGTTAAAATTAGGAGGTAAACAGTACAAATCAAAACATTCTAGCTTGAAGTAAGGTAGGGTTTAATTTTCCTGTGTCCCCATGGAAAAGATAAAGTTGTGCCTATGACATATAGACAAGAAGGCTAATGTATTAGTTTTGTAATTAAGTCTTGTAAATTGTGCATAACAGAGCAGTTAACTACTTTAACCAAGCTTTAGAGGGGGAAGAAGAAAAACCTGTGTGCACTGGGAATGAGGGCATGGAACATATTCCCTAACTCAAACCTGAAAAACCTGGTGTTAGTCTTGGGTTATTTCCAGTGACCCTTTGACTCCCATCTTCCTGCCCCCTGCACAGATTTGGAACTGGTCAGCCATTTCTGTTTTTGGAAGGGAGAGGAGACAGATATAATGAATGGCTTTTATTGTGCAATATTTCAAAACCTTTTTGACTGCATTCGGATGGGATGGAAAATGTTCTACCCTGTGCTGCAGCCAAAACAAACAAAACATATTCCCTAAACCTGGATGTGTGTTTCACTCAAACTGGCAGTAGTTAAAGCTCTACTCTTAAACAAGAATTTAGTTTGACAATTTTTAGGCCTTGTTCAGCTGAATATAACAGCCAAAGAAAATACTTGGGGAAAAAAAATTAAATAATACATATATTTACAGCTTGCAGGTGGCATTGATTTTTGCAGTTCGGAGTATTTAGTTTTAAGAATCCCTGTTAGTTGGGCTATACTGTAGATTTAGAAAAATATTCTTGTTTGTCTCCTTTTTTCCTCTTTTTTGAATGAGTTTTTCTTAYGAGAACAATCACTCTGAAGGAAAATACATTTTATGTAGCTCCCTGATGGGTGATAAATAGCTGAGATTCAGGGCTTTAAAGTTTCAGGTCTACCAAGAAACTGAAAATTCTACAAATGCAAGACCCAGCAAACTAGCAGAAAAAGCTCTTGACAGAAGCCTGCTATGGACTGGCTTCCAGCTCCACTAAGGTGTAGTTTAAATACCCTCTCCATGGTGCAGGCTTACTGCTGTTTTTTGGCATTACCAAT
The DNA here is from genome assembly GCF_003343005.1 of Rhea americana. Lineage (NCBI taxonomy): Eukaryota > Metazoa > Chordata > Aves > Rheiformes > Rheidae > Rhea > Rhea americana. The sequence continues at coordinate 617,732 of NW_028185828.1, forward strand.
CAATTCAGTGAAGACTTTGCACTATGTAACTCAGATTCATGTGATACATGTTTTATGGCCTGAACAACCATATTTATTAACAAAATTTCTAATTTAGACACCTATGCCCAAAGGCCTCTGGGTGCAGTAACAATGAAGAACTAAAACTATAAATTACTAAAGTGGCATGATGCTTTTAGACCCCCCTGCCAASAAATAATTATTTCTGACAATCCTACCCTTCAAGCCAAAATTGCTTCAAATGATAAAATACAAAACTCTTAATGTTCTTAAGCAGATAAATGAACATCATATTTTTTCTAAATCATTATGATGAAACAGTAAAAGATTATAAATGAGATATCTGAAAGTCTGGAGAGAAGTTGTAAAAAAAAACAATTGCAATTATTCCGGGAAGGCCATATTGGTGTAGTAAATGAAGCCTCAAATTAGGAATCTGAGGTATGGGCTTTTGTTTTCTCCACAGTCTGTGAATGGTCTTGTGCTGTTTCTTGAATCAAGCGTTACTTAGTTTTCTTGCTCTTTGTTTTTCATTTATTTGCCAGCACTCTAGTGTCAGGGTGAAAAATATGGATTTAATACCACCATCCATTAAATCAACTGAGTTATACTGAAGACGCTTCTGAAGTTGTGCTTCGCTCTGTCATAAATAACCTGCTTATGCCAAACAAATGTTTGGACAAACAAATGTGCTTAGTTCCGTGTTCAGAAGGTCAGTAATGCTGAGTTTTGGTAGTAAATAATATTCATTAATAAAAAAACAGTAGGGTTGCAAGGAAACTCAAGTTTGAACTGTGATCTTCTTATTTTAAGTATCCTCATCTGTGCAGGATTGTTGGGGGAAAAAGTAATTGTATGGGTACAAATATTAATGACGGTTAAAAAGGTAATTTTACTCTCCTCTCAAGAGAAAAAGCGTAAGTACTCATGGTATGCGAAGAAAGCTTTGTAAGGTTTATAAAGTAATAAAAGTAGTAAAAAGTAGTACATTTAGGTTATCTTAATGCTAAGCATTACATAATATAACTTATGGAATACAAGCCTTTGTGGCTTGGTTGGAATGGAATACAAGTCCAACTTAAATATTTGTCTGTTGCATCTCTCCCACTGCCTGCTTCTCACAATAGATAGAAGCTTATTGTGCATTGCTGAGTTCTTCTGCAGCACTGTGCGTGACTGCGTGTGGTTCGGAGTGTGGTGCCCTCTGGTCTGCCTCTTACCCTTTTTCTACCTTCCCAATACTTCCTCTTCTTACTTAATGCACCAATTTCCAGCTCTTGTCAGTCACAAAATGCCAAGCTCATTCCCCAAGTGATGATCTGAGAAGGGAAATGAAGCAGCTGGTGGCCCAGAGAATTATGCATGCAAGATATTGTGAGCAAATCAAAGCAGTGCTGCCAGGAGCTCTTTCTAATGCCTGGCACACTGCCTCCTAGCAGAGCCTCAAAAACCCTTAGTCACAGCCAGATCTGTGGTGTTAARCACCTTGGAGTTGCACCTTTATATAAGGTTGAAGAAAATGATAAGGTGGAGGCAGAATTAACTATGTAGTTCATGCTGACACACCAAATAGACAAAGCCTTAAATTATTCCTCTCTTATTAGCAAAGAAAACCTCTGCTTCTGGACATCTCTTTTTTTTTTTATTCCATAAGGATCAGTAAGGCCTAGGGACTTGGGGTGGCAGTCGAGAAATCTTAAACTGTCTTAAAACTTTGTTTCCATATTTTTAGCCTGCTTTTGATATTGAATGCAGTACAACTAGTATGACTGTGCCAAAAGCTGTTTAAACAATATTAAGATGTTTTCTTCAAACTTTTCCCTAGGAAGATACTCTTTTTCGAGAGGAATGTTTTCCCTGGAGCATTACATCATGAAGTGGTTCAGTTCTTGGAGTAAGAAATTGGACCAAATGGTGGAGAAGGTCTCCAGGGGAAACATACTTACGTTGTTAAGTATTCCCACCAGAAAGCTTAGAAACCGCTTACATATTACCATTCTGTCCACATTTAGCCTTTCACCTTATTGCAGCTGAACAGAGGGAAGGGGGGTTGTTAGACTTTTTAAAAGAAATTTGAACCTTCTTTGTTTTTGTCATTACATTTTTTCCCCTTCTTATTGTATCTTGTGAGTGAACACTGGTAATGGAATGTCTCATTTTTGACAGTAATGCTGCATAAAGGTGTGTTTGTTTTATGTATGTACTGCTAATGAAATTACAATCACAATTATGAAAACTTCCTTAGAAACTGAATTTAGTTTTTGTTTGAGGATTAAAATGAGAGGAACCTCTGAGAAAACCAGAGGATGAAGGAATTTGGGTGGATTTATGGGACAGCAGCCATATGAACAATGTCTGAGCTGGAACAGTATAGTGTTTCCTCTTGTTTATGGAATAGTTTCACATCAAAGATGGAGGTGCTTGATATGCTATCCTTTATCAAATGAAAATCTCAGAACAGTGAGAAATATATTCATTAAATTTAGTAGTGGAGGTCAACAGGCTTCTTAAAATACGGCATTTTTAGTTTGTAGAACTGTTCTTTGAAAACTGATAAGCCTGCAATTTCAAAAAGCTCCACATTCTGTTTTGCAGACAAATTAAGGGCCTAAAAGCATATTCAGGGTGTAAGTTGGATTAGAAAAGTTTTGAATTGTTCTTCAACTTCAGTTCACACAATTACCCTACAGCACGTAAAGTGAAAATAGATACTAGTGTCATAACTATGGAGCTAAGTTAGAAAAGAGCGTCCTGCAACAATTCTGAGTCATGTTCCTGTGGGCATATGCAGAAAGCATGTTCTACTGCCCCAGATTTGTTTGATGGACAAAGATTTTTGTCTTTGGAGTCTTTTCTTTGGCACCTTCAGTCCTTAGAAAAACAAAAACAAGTAAAAACTTAATTGAATTTGTTTTTTTCCCCTCACTCAATTTTACATGATACTCTATAATCATAAGCAGTTGAAGAGAAGGTCAAGCCTTAGAGAAGCTTTCTCTTCCTATTTGAGATTTACTCTTTCTAAAAGTCTTTGTTTGTTGTTTTTTGGGGTGATTCTTTATTTTAAATGAAAGCAAAGGCAGACTTCCACTGTTCATAACAAAAAAGACCATTAAGCTCGTCCAGCTGTTGAGGAACTGGCACTTAAATTGATGACTGGAAATTGGCACAGGATTGTAAAAGATTTCTGCCAAAACATGTTTAAATTATGTAATCATATTAAATACACACTAATTACACTGTGTAAGTTATTGCTAGTTTCAGGTTATGAAATCATTCAGTAATAACAGAAACAGTATATAGTAGATAGCAGTTTGTCTTTTCTTACAGTGTTGTATTCTGAAGCTTATTGAAATCAATGGAAATACAAAATAACGCATTCTAGATGAGGCTATGGTATGGTATTGCATCATTCCAGTAGAGAAAAATGAAGAATCTCCTTGTGAGATAAGCAGTCTGACCTAATGTCCAGAACCCTGAAGCAACCAGCTATTTAGATGTTTTATTTCTGCCATAGAACAAATGTAGCAAAGCTGACAACAGGGCCAACTTCTCACACTGACAATTCCCAGTGCTTCTCAAGCCTCTAGGCAGAAAATGGCATATTTAGTTTGCAAGAGTTACACCATCTCCAGAGTAAGTGACAAGTCATGTCAGAGTTTGGGTTTTTTTTTTTAATTGTGGGTGCTTCTATGAAAAGAAAGCTTAGTCACTCCCATAGCTTGATCAGCTATGAGACTGCACCAGAATTTCCCCTTACAGTCCATGCAAAATGGTAGTCCTGTAATTGTTGCCACTGGAAATCACTTGGTTTTGAAGAGCTTGTGTTCTTCAGAGTTTTTCTAACTAAAATTATCACTGGTAATGAAGCTGAGACTTTACCACTGATGCTTTTGCTTTAATTCACAAACTCATTCTAATTTAAAAATCCTCTTTTCTAGCATAGCTCCTTACCATGTCTCCCAAAATATGTGCATCAGAAAACATATCTACTTGAAAGTTTTGAACTCTAAGAATATTTAGTAGAATCAATGGCCACTTAAKCCTCCTGCTGCTCTGAACAAAAAGTAAAAAGATATATTTACTTTTGCTTCCTTTCTCAGCCATTTTTTTCACTGCAGAACAAACTTTTAAAAACTGATTATACCAGATGATTTAACGGTATGGCCAAATAGTCCCTCCTTGATTAAGATGGATGGTAGCTGTGTTTGAAGTAATAGTAATTAAGACTCCCATGGCAAGCGAGAAAAATAACAAATGAATCTAGTAAGAGCTTATGGGGAAACTTAAATTGAAAAGTGTTTTTGAAATCCAAAATTCCTTAACACTAGTAACACCTTAGGTTATTAAAACTCAAACGATTAATAAAATCCAAATTATTTATTATGTGCATTATTTATGCTTTTTATATTTCAGCATTTGTACATTTTTAATTTTTTAAGTTATCAAAGACCTAGCAGATACTTAGGTCCTGGATTTTTCAACACAGAAGAGATACTTTCAGTTAAACCACAAGATTGCTTAAACAAAATGAGTTTAATTATTTCAACAAGTCTTTTTTTTTACCTGATATATGCACGTGACAAAATGTCTTTCTATCACAAAAACATTGCATTTCTACAATGCATCTTCTGTCCTGGGAAGGCATACCTTCTCAAAATACACTGAAAATCAAGACTATGTGGTCTAATAAACATTACAAGGATTCCTAGTCCTGAACTGCTTTTGTTTATGGAGTTCTAGAGCTCTTTTGATATTGGAGAAGTCATTTCATAGTTTGGTGCCTCAGTTTCTACATGGGTTAAATTAGATGTTCTCCATCTCTTGACAGTTGCAGAAAGTATTTTTCCAGTCTGTAAAATACTGTGACACAACCATTGAAGTATTACTGTTTTTAACTATTTTTTTTACCAATTTTATTTGTGTGTACAGACGTGAAGCAGTTAATATCTGATGGTCAGGAGTGTTAATGCTATTGCTGTTCAGGTGTGAGTGACAAAAAAAGCTCACATGATTTAAGGGTGGCACTGCTTTTAGAAGAGAGGTGGCTTGTTCAGCTTTTTAAAGTCCTTAAGATAATGTCTTTTATATCTATGATTGATTTATTTGATATTTATGCAGTTGGCAGTGGGATTTGAAATATAACATAAGCACTTCCTGAGATGTCAGTACTCCAATGTTAGTGGTCTGAACAAGGATGTAATTCATATCTGCAGGTGCTTACTCTGGTATCAAACACTTCAATAACATCATGCTTGTGGAATCCGGCACTCCCCAGTGTCCCATTTGTATCCTGATATGCCCACGTCTTTCCTATGTGTGTTTTTCTTTCTTAAGGAGCTCTCATTTCCTTCAATAGGATATGTTTTATTTCATCCTTTTTCCTGCATTTACTCATATTAATGTCACCGCATTCACTGGTAATAGCTCGGCTTGGAAATAACCCGTATATCCCTGAAAACACTGGGCCTGAAATTTAATGCCTGGGATACTTTATTAAGAAAGAATAGATGTTTAAGTGAAGGGAGGTGATCACTTCTTTTTGGGCTCTAATTTGATTTAACTGATTTAAAGGTGCATCAAGCATGCTCAACCACAGTATGGTGGCCCTCTGCATTGCTCTGTTAAGCAGTGTTTGAGAATGGTTAGCACAAAGTTTTCTGGGGCTTTTCTGCTTTTTGGCCATGCTATTGGAAACACGATGCTGTCAGATGGGGGAATTTAGGCCTCCTCTAAAATAAAAAGACTGTAGACACCTTTTAGGGTTCTCTCACAAGAAGTTCTGAAGAGTGAATAAAGGATGGAAATGAGGTCATGGGCTTTTGCTCATACTCAAGTTCTGGAAAAGGAATCCAGTGTGGTGGTTAGATTGACTGTCATTCTTGGGCCTGCATTCTCAGCTATACAGCTGATAGAAAGTGTTGCTTGTACTTTTTGTGCCACAAAATATCATGTTTTTGTAACTTTTTTCTTTCCTCCTTTTCTCCTATTTTGCTCCATTTCAGGTATGCATCAGTTTAGATTATAATCTGTTTAAAGGCGGGCAGTCTCTTTGCTTGCTTTGCTAAAGACATCTGCGTATTTGGTGGCATCTTAGGATAAAGTTCTGTGAAAAGAATTGCTGCTTAGCACTTTTCTGAAGGCATTGTCCCTTTTCCAACTGCTTTGTAGACATCAGTCAGTCTTAATAAGCCCTCTGTTGGCAGGGAAGAAGTATCTTTGATGGAAGGAGATGAGGCTTCCACAGGTTAGAGTTGATTACCAAGTGTGGCAGTGACAGGAGGGATCCTATCTCTGAAGCTCCTAAATGCCAAACAAGTTTTCAGTTCGGAGGCCATTTGGAGGAAGCGTTTTTGATTAAATACTGTAGTGTTCAGTGCATGAAATCTTTTTATTTCCTGTCATTATCTTGGTACCATCACTAGTGCCTTTTCTTTATTATTATTATTATGCCTGTGCTCATCAGCTGTAGTCTTCCCCATCCCTGCAGGAATTTACCTTCCCTGAAAAGCTGAAGTTCACAGTACTGCTAGAACTGCATTTTTTTTCCCCAGCTGGTAAGTAGTGCAGCACCAGAGTCTCTAGTTAACAGTGCTCTACTTGGGGAAATTTTACGAGCAGTAATCTGTTTGAACAACTCACTTGAGCAAGTTAGTGCTTCATTGCAAACTCTCATAACTGACTCATCTGGGAAACGGCAATGAACAGAAATGCATTCTGTATTTCTACAGAATGTAGGGTCTTGCTTGCAGCATGAGCTACCCCTTTTACGCATGTGATCTGTACATATACATATTACTGTAATGCTAGCCTAAATTTAATGCTTGTTTGCAGCATGAAGCAGTATCTGTAGCTCATGGAATAGCCCCATGTTTACAGTGGGAACAGACCCACTCATCTGTATTACAGCAGCATGTATATTGCTGCATCATATACACTTGTACTGAGGTATTTTTCATTAGACTGCGTACAAACCAGATTGAACTAAAGACAATCCTTGCCATGTTAGGCTGACTTCACTTGAGACTGTGCACTTCGTTTTCACATTGCATCTTTTATATACATAAGGATACAAAGTGTATTTTAGTCCAGGAGAAAAGAAGCACTGTAGACAAGCTTGTGGCCCTGTTAGGATTTGACACCTGTCATTCAATCAACCACATGGTAACKCTCATAGCAGATAAAATGACCATCTTGTTCCAAAAGCACTGTCTCCTACTACTTTACCTTGAGCTGTATGGGAGCTATTTTGACCCAAAATGTAACTTCTCCAGTTTAATATAATGGAAGGCAAGGGTGCAGTTATGCTGAGCCATGTTATGGGTTGGTATGATGAGAATGCCTGTATAAGATCTTAGAAGCATAATYTGTTGGAAGTTATAAGATACTTAAAACCTCTCAGATGGGGATACCGGAGAGACATACAGTATTCATGTTATTTCACTCTCACAGTTTATAAATAGTAAAAATGCAATTTCCTGCTTTCAATCAGGGCAGCTGCAAGTCACCCTGGCCTGTGGAAACTGGCCAGTTTGACTCACGATTAAGCCCAAGTGCCACATGCATCTTACCTGCTTCAGCCAAAACTGAACTTCAGCAAAGCACTTAATATYTCCCTCTATTTCAGCTTTCCCCCACCTCCTCATCACCTTACAACTTTTTTTTCTCCTACCGTCCAGCCTTAGAAAAAAGTTAAGTTTCTTCTACTAGCAGGTGAGGACAGGGAATACATGACATCAGCCCTACTGTAAAAGAGAAAGAAACAGAACAAAATAAAGAGGAATTAATTTCATTTCCTTTCTTCAGCAGGTGGAACAAGTCTGCCTGCCTGAATAAAGCTTTTGTTCCCATCCTCCCCTCATTTTAGCCTCTTCTTAGGCTTAAGGTTTTTTGCTTTTAACACTGGCAGGACTTCAACTAATCTCACCAGAGAGTTAAGCAAATGTGATTTTTTTATTATTGTTATATAGAGTTTCAAATATCCTAGAGCTTCTAATTCKGGGAGAGGAAAAGTTTTTCCATACACAATTACTTATTCAATGTGCTGAAGGGAAGCAAAGAAATAAGTACAGAAATCAAACYTTCATCATTGCCAAGGGTGCGTACTTCCTCTGTGTTGTGCTGCATAAAAGCCACACCCCAAAAGAGTAAATATCTGCAGATAAAATTTTCTTGAAGATTTAACAGCTGCTAGGTACAGAGAAAAGGACTTTGCTACATCTATCCGAAAGGGACAGGCCAGCATGTCCTGAAGAGCAACACACACAAAGGAACGTATATGTACGCATAGGAAGGTATTACTGTAATGATTAAGTAACTCAAAACAGATTTCAAAAATTCACAACTTTATAACTCCCCCTTTTACAACAGAAGGGCCTGTAACTCCAGATATATTCTAATTTAGAAAGGAAAATACCATATTCTCATTTTTCACTTTTCTTCTGCTGGAACTTTGTAGCTATCTGGTCCTGCATCTGCTTTGCACAGCTGAAGCCCACCATTTCTCTTTTTTTCACTACAGAAGGAAATATAAGACTAAACAGTTGTGCTGTGAACTGATGAGTCACCTGTGCAGCAGGCTGGGCTCAGGTGTGTATGATTACCCCTAGTTACACTCTTCTCCTCAGGCCTTGTTCAAGCGATGCTGGGTTTTGTGGAGGGTAAGTTCTCTGAGGGGATCTTCCCTTCAAATTTGTTTGTTTTTAATGTTTATCTTTCTCCATTTGTGTGACCTAATATAGTTTTGGTACTTCCAAGCAAGAAATGAGAAGCTGTAAGCTTCCTATTGCTGGGGATGCTGTATGGGGGACAAATTGTTGCCTTGCATCTGGCTCAGAGCAAGCCCTGCTTTGTGCCAAGTGAATAGGGTATGGTACTGCTTTGTGAAGAAAGTCTTAGTTTTTGATAACAGTGATAATGCTTGGCTTCTTCCCTCAATGGTTCTAGTCAGTGGATGCTGGAAGCTGTCTGAACTGGTTGGGGTCCTTGGCTTTTCATGGAATTTGTCCCTTGAAATGATTTTCCTGACAAAGCAAAGCTTCTAATTGAAAATGACCCCAACTCCAATAGCCAGATCATCCTTGCCATGGTTTGAGTTTCAGTTGGTTTCAGCAGGCAGCTTGGCTGCCTGTGGTTAGTTCCTTCTTAGAAGGTTGTAGAGCAAGCAGGTCCTTAGATTTCTCTGAGAAGTATGCTCTCTGAAGTCTTATTTACTATTCAGTAGAAAAACAACAAGAAATGCTCYGAGACACTATTAACACAGGCACAATAATCCACCATGCATCTCAGAGGTACCTTGATTTCTCCTCATTGATTTTGCTTTTGTCGCCATCCCTGTCTGTCTCCCCTCAGATTTCCAGCCTTTTCTGGAAGCTGTCTCCTTCCAGAGCAACGTACTGCATCTGCTTTCATATTCTCCCAAAGTTTGGATCTGAGGCTTCATTTCAGTCTTTATGCAATTATGAAAGTGGAGTGTTTGGTCAGTAAAKGGATAAGTCAAACATGAATTTATGGGGTTGAACTTTGAAGGCCTTAGGGAATGTATTTTTGTTTGTGGCACATGTTGCCTGTAAAGGAACAAGAGGAAAGGCTTGCTTTTGGTTTGGGTATGAGCCTAAAACCTGAGCAGATAAGGCAGCGTTACTTACTCTGCACACTGCCAGGTTTGAGGTGAGCTTGCTTCAGGCAACCATCTTGTCTTTCCGTCCCCCCATTTTGTGCAGCAAGTCACCAGCTGCAAAATGGATCTACTTCAGAGAGCAGTTGTTAGGCACTTGGGTACTTGCTGTTTTGAGGYGGAGAGAATCAAGCAGATAAATATCATAGAAAGAGAAACACTTATCTAATTGTTTGGTCACAGTGTTTTTTTAATATATTGTGACACTCAGAATGATGAAAACTAAAGTTGAGTACTAAGCTGATCTGGTAGTAGGCAACTGTTAACTTCAAACATAACCTGTAAACAGCATGCACCTGTCTTTAATTCTCTGCATACGCAGCAGCCAGATACTAATAAACAGCAACCACTCTTTGTGAAAGAGAATGATTTCACTATGTCAGTGTACAATATTTATGGAACCTATAAAAGCCTACAGATAGGGAGCAAAGAAGAGTTGGTGGAGAAGGCTTTATTTTCCATGTAGATTTGTAGAGATGCAGACTTAACAGACCCTACTGAATCAAGTTCTATAGCCTCAGTGTTGCTCCCCTATCTGTAGGAAAGGACTTTAGTGGATATTTTGGCTCTTCTCCATGGCCATAGAGAACTCCTGAGYACAAGTTTACTTTTCTTGTTTGCAGCACAGAGTTACAAGTAAGGTGCAGAGTTGTGTAACATTTTCTTACAATTATTYGCTACTTGCTTTTGTTTTCTCTCTATATCAAAATCTTTTTGAATACAAGTTGGTAGGCATTATTCCCCTTTGTTGTCCTCTAAAGCTGTGTGGTGCTGGTATGTGCAGACACACACCTGCAGCTGAGTTTTAGCAGGATGAATCTGTTCCCCACCCCTCCCACTCCACTTTCTGTTGATGTAGTAGCGTAGCCTAAAAATGAAACACTAAGTGGAAATGCTAAAGATATAGTGTCTGTCTCTACTGGTGCTCTTTACGTACGCTTAAAAAGCATAATRCAATGCTGTTTAGTGCTATCTATTTTAGCTTACCTTATAGAACCCGTATAGCTTTGTTGATATGATACTTTGCCCAGGCTAATCAGCCTTTCTGCAGAGTAGGATATGTGAGCTAGAGCGGAGTSTCGTGTTAGTGGGACTGAACTGCTTCTTTTAACAGAGCTGTATTTTAGAAMTAGGTCAGGTACACAGTGTTGCATCATGCCAGATGGGCATAATTTTCATGATACTGGGTTACTTCCCCTTTCCGTGATGCTCTTTTCCCTTTCACCCTTTGCCTATTTTATTCCTAGCCTCATAATGACTTAAACAGGTGCTTAACTTATGCACTARGTGTAACCCTTCTGATGTGCATAAATCTTGTGGGTATAGGGCTTATGCGTGTGTTTCAGGAAATTTACTCAGTGGCTAAACTCAAGCAAGTGCATAAGTTTTCACAGGACTGGGGCCTTCGATTCAGGGCAGAATAGTCTTTTACTGTGTACTTGGACAGAAAAATTATCATAACAGAGGGAACAAAACATATGAATGAATGAGTGCAAGGTGTCTGCTTGTACAAATCCAGTTGCCTTAAATTGCAAAGGTGGAAGTAATCTTTGAGGATGGGGAGGGGTGGAGGGCAACGAAAAGTTATTAAAAGCAGAAGAGATCTCAAGAAACCCAACTTCGTTTCATTCTTATGAAGAAGCTTTGAATACAATAGGGAAAAAGCATTGGGAGTAATTATCCAAAATGGGTGGCATAAATCCGAGCAGAAAGTAATACATCAGTTTTAAAGCTACTCATTTCAAACTGTGAGTTAGATTTATTTGACCTGCATTTGGGAGCAAATATTAATGAAAGGGCGAAGGCAGCTTATGGCTCTTTCAGTTCTTTCATTTCCCACTAGATGTCTCCGGTGTAAAAACTAATTATGAATGTTCTTGATTTAATTTGGAAAAAAAAATTGGATGAAGCTTTTTTTTATTATTTCTTTTAAAGTCTTGTGCTATTGTGTGCAGTGTGCAGCTTAACCCTTGATCTTTCTTCAGTAACTACTTCAGCCTCAAGTATGATGAGAGGCCACTTAGAAACAATGCAGTTAATAAATACTTTTTTTTTTTTTTAATAAAGAGTTGTCCAAGAATTATGAGAAGAGAATTGAGCCTTTATTCCCGTATTTGTAGCATGTAACTTATCTCCCAGCTCTGATGACCCATGTTCGGTAGCCTATGAGGCACGTGTTCAGAAGCCTAYGAAATTTCCTTGGTTTTTATTTTTTTTTTTCATTTATCACTTCACTGGCATGTTGTATCTCAAGTTGGACCTCCTTTGGAGTTACTTTGTTCAAGGGTAACTTTATGAGAATAAATGTTCTGGGTGAATCTGCAGAAGAGGATTCTTTTGTCTCATTTGCTACTTGTTAAAATTAATGGGGCTCTAAATAGATAGAAGGAACCAGCCATGTAGATCTCACTGCAAAACTGAGACTTCACTTATCCTATAAAAAGCAGAATTCCTATTGACATTACTCTGTTGCGTGAAGAATAGAAGCCACACTGTGGGGAAGAGCTTTGGGAAACACTAATTTGACTGATGATAGACCTGTTTTTTAAAATTAATTGGTCTGACCTTTTTTGTTTTTTTCTTTTTTTGAAAGTGTGGATGTTCGTCCTGTCTGGATGATATYTGGTGAATATCTAGGTGCAGAGGACTGGACTGAGCAAATATTTGGAATGAGCAAAACCCCATCTCCATTCTTGACCTTTTTAAGGTAAGGAACCAAACCRAAGTGTCAAATATGGACTAAAGTGTAGTTAGTTTCATTGTTGTGGACCTCCACTTATGTATTTGTTCTACCATTGTGCATGTTCTTGTCTTAACACCTGAATTGACATTGTCAAAATCTCGATCCAGGCGTAAAATTTTTCATTTGGGTTTGGCCTGTAATGATGATTTACACTGAAATTTTTTAGGGAAGATCTTCTAGGACTTTCTTGTATTTTGGGAATTCACCGTTGAAACAACTCCGTTAGTACTGATGGTGCTATCATTTCAGGAGTTTCATAGTCCTTTGGTTTTGTACTACATATGTAAAAATGTAGGACAGATTGTTAAGGTTTAGGTTGAAATCACTGGAGGAGAATCACATTGATACAAGATAGATGTCACTCCATCTGGTTTGATACTGTGGTTTTAAACATGTAGGATGAATTATGGGAGAGTCCATGTTTTGCCAGAAATGCCACGTTGTCCTGATAATTACCTCTGTAGAGCACATGGAGTAAATGAGGAGGTACAGAGAATAGTGACTTGCTCATTTATGTCACGATGTTTCACAGAGGTTCATGGATTGTTTAAGTCCCTTAAAGCCAAAAGGGGATTCATTATCATCTTCAGAGGAAGTAGAATTAGGCCAGTAAAAGATAGTTCTGGAAAACCTCATCTTTAATTCTTTCCTGCACCATCTCAGCCTTTATCTGGAAGTCTTCATGAGAGCAGTCTTCCTCAAACCTGAAGCTACAGCRTCAGGCCCAGAGCTGGAGCTCAGAGATTGCCAAGGCCGTTGGCAGGCCCTAGCAGCCTGGTGGCAGCTCCTCTAATGGAATGCAGGGATGTACAAATTCAACAGCTGTTCCATTGTCCTCTCCAGTCCCCTCTTAAACTCAGCTATGCTCTCCCAAGATAGACATGCCATTAAACAGAGTATAATCTCTGGCACAGCAGGTGTATTGAGATACAGACATCTAACAATGTTTTAAATAAAAGGCATGAGTAGTAATAATAATAATATAAAAAAGCAAACAAAAAAAAAACCCCTGCCAGTCACCGTAAGAAAAGGTATCCTCTGGGAAATTAATAATTGCCCTCTGTGGACTACAGAACATATGCTGGCTGCATCCTGCTGCCATTTTCATTTAAAAATATTGAAGTTAAATTATAGCATTATAAGGAAACACATTTCAAAACCTATGCATAAAGGTACATAGACAACAACAATCTAAACCGAAATGTCTTCATAACTATTATGTGAATATAAGACCTATAATGGATAGCAGAAAAAAAATGAGCAAATGATTCTTCCTCCCCAAAACCTGCAAATGATATATTTTTTTCCAATTAAAAGTGATAAGCCATAAGCAAACATTTCAAAAGAACTGATTCCATTTTTCTGATCACCTTATTTTACTCTGCTGTTCAGAATACTGGGTGCTGGGATGCATTTTTTTGTGGGTGAGTGTTCTGTGGTCAGTTCTGTTTTAAACATCTCAAGGATGGTTTCCCAAAATGGTCAGGAAAAAGACTGATGTCCCATCTAATCCTCCTAAATTTCGCCTCTCTGAACTTGAGATACAGTATCTGTGAGCAGATTCTCAGAACAGTTTTGTATAGCTGGGTTCATTGAATACTTTGGAAAAGATATTTTAAAATTGCTAGGCAGATTAGCCAATTGTGTTTGCATGTTTTTAAAATCTAGCAGCTTAGATGGGAATGATGTTCTTAAAAAAAAAAAAAAAAAAAAAATCCAATTTTTCACCTTTAATGGATTCATAACTTTCTGCCTGTGCAAATATATAATGAGGAAAGTTGGTTCCTTCCAACTCACCACCTCCTCCACTCCAGAAATCAAAGGCTTCATAATTCAGTGGAGCACATAGGCATGTAGTTACATTTACATGATGTTAAACCCAAGCTGATGTATCCTGCCTCTTGGCAACACTTAGCTTAAACTAGCACTGCAGTAGCAGTGCTTGGCATATGGTCTGTTTGGAGCATAGACAAAGCAAGTTCATCTCTGCTTGTAAAATGCATCATCTCAGTTTTACGAATTGTGGGGAATACAGATTACACTGCAATTAAGGGTGAATCAAAAGCAGTTTCTCTGTGGCTTATAGCTAGTATGGATATTCGACTTACAGGTCAGACCTGTTACATGATGACATTTTCAGTGGCTCTTCCAGCTTGTGTGGTGTTAGCTCAGATGTTCCTTTCCTTGCTTTGTTAAGCAGTATAGATATATGCTAAACAGCTTTGTCTTCAACTACTGTGCGGCGTGATACAGGCTAAACAGCACATAGCCTAAAACTAAAACACCACCAGCAGGAATCTGTCCTTCTTTTGCTTTCTTTGTTATACTTAACATTTCCATCTTCTTTTTCTCGTACTAACTTGCTGTATTGTGTTTCAAATTTAACCACGTTCTTCAGTGTGGCCTTTCAGAGTCAAGGTAGGCACAGGTCTAAACACACTGCTGCTGGGAAAGCAGAGGATTTTATATGCATCTGTTCTCTCTATAGCACCTCACAAAATCCCCAAGCTTGACAGGAGTCTGTGGGCACTATTATAATTAGATAATAGAATAATTTCATATGCAATTGAAAGTGCTGCAGGGAAAGAAGAGGGGTATTTAGGAAAGTAGATTGTAATTACTTGAGCTGGAATTTGGCCAGGATACAGAGGTTAGTCTTCTGAAAGGTACCAAGGGAGCGTCAATGAACACAACTAGTTAGGATCTCAGTTAGACTTCTGATTCAAAAGATGCAACCCTTGCAGCCTTGTGCCCCTCAGTGTACTGGTTCAGGGCTGAATAGAGCCACCAGAAAAAGACACAAGCAGCTTTCTGTGATAAAGATTTTWWWWAAAAAAAAGGCAATAGAGGTTATTGGCAATGATTTTTATCTTGCCCCAAATTGTCCCTAACATTTCTCTAATACTTTCCACATAAAAGCAAAAAGTTTGATTCAGCCTAAAACTGTGGGATAGAAGAATATCTGTGCTGAAGGGAGTTCAAATTTTAAGTTTAGTGGTTATATAGCATAGTAAGACATCTCAGAAAATTGGAAATTAGGCATCTGTGTCGTGTGGGGTTTTTTTTGTTTGTTTGTTTTTTGTTTTTCCAGTGGAGATGGACTCAACCTGTATGTGGCCTAATTGAAAATCATAGAATAAAATTTGTGCCTTCATCAACCTGAGTAGTTCACTAATGATTCAGTTTTCCATCATGGAGAAGATGCTGGTACCATTAGAGGAGACTGACTTGTACTCTCTGAAAAAGACCTTTCTAATTTTCATCTTTACTGCTAGTCAGAAAGATATATACTCTCCAAATAATAGCAGTTTCCTTGTGCTGGAGTTATAGTGGCTTCATGATACAATAAACAGCACCCTGTCATAAGTCTTGTATAAAAAATGGCCTGACATTTCTTTAAAAGTAAAGAGAAACACTACTGCAGTGATGACCTCTGTGCAAGGTCACAGATGTTTTGCATGGTGGGGGAAACTATGGTTACATACTTATATGCTAGGATATATTGCTTACTTTTCACAAAGCGTTTTCCTGAGAAATTACAGTGCATTAAAAAACGTTAAGTGAGCTCCATTCAGCCTTTTGGTGCTAGCTTTTTAAGTGATTCAAAACAGAATTAATATGTCTGGCTGGATTTTTCTCTTTTGTTCCTCCTTTCTTCCACTTACTTTGCACTTTTTAGAAAAGTCTTTTAAATGCTTAACCTTCCAAATTGGATAGAATTTCGAAGAATAACAACAGAGCAGGTCTTGAGAAGGTTTGTAATTCAGCTTAAGTTTGGAGAGCTGCCTAAATGTTTGGATTTTTATCTGAACATCTGCAAAAATTGAATTGGAAATCTCACCATAGTAGTTCACTTATTAGATTTCTTGTGCTTCCCAGCATGYGGGAAGTCAACTGGTGGAACTTACTGCCACTGTTAAAATGCTGTTTGGTGTATGCAAAACCTGGATTAACAGTTTGCGATTTATATCCTGTAGTGGTGTAAACTGAGCTACCTCATTAGAGAGCTATTTCATTTGATATTGATGGATCCAGTTGTGCATTTGACCCTTGTATGCATTTATACTGAATGCATCATCAACAAGGAACTTGCTAGAGTTAGAAAAAAGTGTTTCCCCTAGGACATTTTACTTTGTGGTCYATTCCCCTGAGAGACTGTGCAGCTGGGTTCCTACTACTTTATCAGCTTAGTCTGAAGGTAGCAGAACTCTGAGCTCTGGGGAAATTGTGAAAACCTTGCTGATTTACTAACTGAAAATGTTTCTGGGCATTTTAATCACAAGGAAAGAAATGTGCCAAGAATCCAGTCCATCCTGGCAAATAAGGATTCTGACTGATGAATTCAGGTTGAAATAGCGGGAACAATTCCTGCTCCAAGCTATCTAATCTGAGGTATCAGGGTAATCCAAAATCAGTGCCAGTTTATCTTAATACAGGGAGCTGAAAATTGCATCAGTTCTACAGTTGCTCTGTGAACAACTGGAGATCTCTGCAGCAAGACAAAGAACTAGGTCTGAAGTCAGTTAGAAACTAGTCACCAAGGATGTAACACCAGTTGTAAGAAGAATGAGCTTGAATGCAGAGTTTGGTTACTTATCCAGGTCATCACAGGATGTTCACATGAGCTATTAGCCCAAGTTTTTATGTAGAGCATATTCAGGTACAGTACAGTGATGCAGTTTTTCTCTTTCTTGTTCTACAGCTGGCTTCTTCATAGTAGAGTCAGTATCTCTTCATGAGACTGTGCTTAAGCAAGTGTTATTTCGTATATGTTTAAAATAAGAAGCAATTCTTCCCCGAAGAGCTTAGCACTTCAAGAAATATGATTAAGGACACAGGGAACACAGACTACTGTATTTCATTTTTCCTAAAATAATACAGCAAAGCCAAGAGAAGAACCCAGTTCCCTAGACTCCTGCTCTGGTGTTTTATATTTTGGACTAGGTTTTTTMAGATGCTTCCAGCTAGTTAGAAGGCCAGGTAACAGAGGGAAGGTGAGTAAGAACCAGATTCTGCTGAGTGGCATGTTCTTTGGTGAGCATTCCCTCTGAACGTGATGGCATACATGCACACTAAGGCTCTAGGGTAAGGAAGGATGTCCTGGTGTGAGACATTTTGAGGTTTGACTCTGGTCCAGAAATGAGCAAAGTGTACCTGTTATTCTCTGAGTCCCATGCAYACTCAGAACTGCTCATGTTCTGCTTTGCAGTCTAATAATGTAGAAGTTTTAGCTACCATGTGGGACTAGCAAAGCACATAACCCAAAACTAATTTGTTATAATTTAATGGTGTAATGCCTTTCCTGGTAGGGTAGATGATGATCATCTTCATTGCCTGGGGACATGGTTTATTGGAAAACATTTCCCCCCCCTCCTTAAATATTGTCTGTGGGACATTAATTTACTTAACTGACGTTCTGTTTAAAGAACAAACAGTGTTAAACATCAATATACTTATTCTTAAAGATCTATGGCTGTTTGATATTTGGCTAATAGGGACTGGCTGTTGTCTGATCATTCCAAACGACAGGGTTTTTTTTTAATTTTTTTTTTAATGATACTGTATTGGAGGATTCTCAACATTTAATTGTGAGTAACAATGCATCTCCTTCGTTATACTTTGCATGCACTTGAAAGCAGACTTATTGCAACTGGGTTTCCATGTGATTGATACAAGTTGTCAAAAATATCCCATGTCGTGGGGGACTTCCATTCTTTGGCTGCCTAAGTGGGAATCTCTGCAGCCAGATTTTTATCTATGCCTGACTTGTCGTCATCTTTATTCCTTCCTCGTTCCTTATATTCTAATGTGGATATTATTGCAGAGACTATCCTCTTCTTGACCTTTTGTTGGCACCTGAATTTAGAGGATTTTTACAAAAGATAGTTTGTGATTATAGTTAACTTTTAACAGCACTCTGCACCTGCAATGTTCAGAATGTTTACTAAATTAAGGTCAAGGTAACWGTTGCAATTTCATGTGTAGGGAAATTGAGGCAGAGAGACCTTTTTTGGATTATATGGCAAGAAGTGTAAATAAATTAGCTGTTGTTATTAGCAGGCTGCTGAGCCGGTCAGGTCTTGTGATCTGAGCCAATATGCAGAGATGTCAAAGGGTGGGATTAGAAATAAAGACTCTTATAGGCAGAGTTCCACTACCCTCTTTGGTGTTCGCTYGTAAACTGGTGACTTGAAATGGGCTGCCAGGCATGAAAAGCTTCTATTTTACAGAATTGGTCAACATAGTCCCATGGCTTGGCATTACACGAATTATACTGAATGCTTTCAACACTGAGTAAACTGTAACAGGAGAAGAAGAGCAGAAGCTAACTTGAGTCACAACTGCTAATGACARAAGAAAACTTTTAGCTGTTTTTTTMAATGTATATTAATTTAATGCCATTTTAAACTTTTTCAATTAGTGTTCACCTATTGCCCATCATGCTTGATGCATGAAATTGCAAAGCAAACTCTGCTTACCATTTGGCATAAAAGCTGAATCAGCCTCTCTTATCCTTCACACTTCCTCTCAGTTGGTCTTTCAAACTAATCAAAGATACTCAAATTTGATTCAAGCTGCTCTTTCACTGACTTTTTCAATCAACAGGAAAAAGKCCTTTTTAGCTTTAAAACAAACAGCAAGGAGCTAATAACTTGGTGGAATAGGAGTTCAGAGGTAATCCAACAAATACTCAATTTTTTTTTGAGGTGAGGAATTTAGACCCTTGCTGCTCTGATTTTAGCATATTTGATTTTTAGCCACTAGATGGCAACAGACAGCTACCTACAGAGCCCTGTGTTACCACAACTAACTGTCTCCAGTTTAGGTTCCTTCCCTTTATCTTAGTTGCTTTATTTAAAAATATAGTATACAGTGACCTTTGCTGCCTTGAACTCTATGGAGAAATGTCTGAGACATGTGCARTGTACTTCCTTTGTTTAAATAGATACTGTCAAGGTGTTGTATGCTCTGTCGTTCAAACTCCCCTGGGAAGCTCACAAGTAGAACAAATTTCCTTATAGGTATTTTATCCCCTTTGCACRTGTAGAATTGTTTGGAAAGGACTGTCATTTCACATATTGAGAGAAAGGATGCATTTCCAGCCCATCAACAATTTAACATGTCACCTTGAGGGAGGTCTCTTTGCATACGTTGGCCTCAATTTCCCACCTGTAAAATGGGGGTGGTAATGACTTCTTTTTGTGAAAGATCCGTACAAAACCTAGGCCACAATATTGCTCTAAAAGTATCATTTCAGAGCAGATGTTGGGGTTTTTGTTTGTTCTTTGATTTCCTTGGTTTTTTAGAAGGTCATATGTGGAGGGAGTTTAAAAGTATAGCTTAGTGAAAGATGCCATGGAGTAGCAAAATCCCCTAGTGTATGTTTGGGAATCAAAAGCATGAAAATGTGAGAAGTACCTTTTCTGCGATTTGCCTGAAAGAATATAGCACGAGTATCTCTACTGAGGCATGTACGTCTTCTAAGCTGTACTGTCATGAGAGCCAACACGGTATTCCCATTTTGTCTTCAGGTGGTCTTCAGCACTGTCCGCTAGAGAGCAAAAGCTCTGTGTGTGACACATCATCTGTGTAGGCCTCGGGCCATTATCTCTTATCCTCTACTCTACAGAAGTGTAGGCTAGAAGCTGAAAATGCTGCCTGATTCTGCAGTTATTTGCAACTGAGCTCATCTTGTGTTTTCTATTTAGATTGAGCTGTATGCTATCACTTTAAAAACAATAGACACTTGGGCGGGGAGAGAGGATGAAGTCTTGAATAATTAGACTAGGAAGTACCAAGGGATATGACAAATGAATCTTCCACTGAAAGACTGGCTGAATATTTAAACTGAATGTGCACAGCTGGTGATCTTGTTCCTCACCATGAGGCCAAAACCTGCTCAACTTATTCAGAAAAGTCCTACTGGCTTGCAGACAACAAGCAAGCTAAAGAGGATTTGGCCCGCATAGTGGTCTTAACCAAATATATGTTTACATATAAACCACTTTGATATCAGAATGACAGCTCAGTTGATTAAGTTGTCCAGTTTGGAGCACTGTAGGCTTCGGAGCATTTGGGAGAAACTCTCAAATCTTTTTATAGCAATAGTTTGACCAGAGGCCATAGGCCAAGATTTTCAAGACTAGCTTTTGAATTATGGGTGCTATGGGTGCTGAATCGGAGACCCTTAACAAGGCTTAATATTAAAAAAAAAAAAGGCAGCTCTGGTTAACCTAGGCCTCTGATATACAAGGCACTGGGACTCTTCAGCTGTGTTTTAACACTGAAACATAGTGTGCAGAAGTTGCTGTGGACATGTAGGAGACATTTTGGTAGGGCTCAGTGCAGACCCATGCAGGTGGCAGATCTGCATCTGTGTTTGTTTCTACAGAGCTCTTATTGGAGATCTGGAAATGGATGGGCATGGTTTTTGAGTTTTTTCTTCTACCTTAAATATAATCCTTTCAGGGAAAGATAGAGCTTTGYTCACCAGGATGAGTAAGGGAAGTTCTCACAAGGCTTGCCTGTGCTATATACCTCTTCTAGATCTAAAGAAAAATATTGTGCCTTCAGGGCTCTTTAACGGATGTTTCCACCATTACAGTTGTACTGTCCATATGTTGATTGCACATACACTGAAATTAGTGGAGGTTCACAGTAACTTTATACTCTGAAACTGTATAACATTAACTTTCTGAGTGAGCATGATCTTACCGTAAATATAAATGCTGTTTTGTTGGGGTTCTAGTAACACTTGTATTGGGTATGAAATCAAGGGTATAATAGCACCTTGTTTTCAAATATAACCTTCCAGTTATATGAAACAATGAGGATTGTTGAATAAGAAACCTAGCTGCCGTGAAATTACAGTTTTTTCATTGTGATGCTATTTGCTGTTAACCACTATACCCCAATATGTTCTGTGAAATCAATAAAGTAAGATTTCTATCTTGTTTGAAGCCAGTTAGATTTCTTTACTATTAAGCATTGACAGCGTGCTCCTGGGCAAAAAGTAGAGTAAGGCAAATAATTTGCCAGGATGAATTACTTTACTTGTCTCTGAATTCTGGAATATGTTTACTTGTCAAAGTTTGAGGGCTGGTTTATTTGGTTTATTTATTTGTTGGACTTTTTTATTTGTTTAAAACAAACTGACCCACGTGCAAAGAATTGTYGTGAAAGCTATGCAGGAATTAACTTCCACTGAAGCCTCTAAATTATATGCAAAAGTTCTTTTCCTATGAAGTCCATTTTATATCTAACAAGCTGACCATCAGGCACCAGAATTGCCGCAAGAAAAATGTGACAATCTATTGTAAAAATGCACAAAAACAGCACTAAACTTTATGCTTTGTTTCTTTTATTCCAAATGCATACGATTTATAGAAGAAAACATTAAAAAAGTGGTCTTTTCCTTATGTAGGGCCTGATCTTCCTCTCCCGCTAATATGAGAAGAATTGCCTGGTGTTTTTATGATTTTTGGCTTTAGAGTCCAACATGCTTTAATTTTACATTTCTTTTGTATTCTTGTCTATTGCCTTCTGCTGCAGTTGCCAGCACACTGACTCCTAGAGTAAGTAAGCATAAATGAGCCCAGGAACACACACTGCTTTAGTGTAGCTCCAGGTGTTGTTGATACTTTTAAACAACTGTTGGAGAGACCCCAAGACTGAAGACGGGGCTTGGCTGAGGGGATGCATGTTCAAATCACTTTTAAATAATTAGTAGTACAAAGCAAGTGAGCAAAGGTATCAAAAGCAAACCCTTTGGATGTGGCGAACTCTCTGTAGCACTTGGTGTGAACGTGAGAACCTTAACTTGCCCCCCTGTACTGCCACACATATGGTCTCGCACATAATAATGTGATATGCTGCATGCTGGGAAAATATTTTGTTGAAAATTAGAGTAAAGCAGCATCTTTGCTTTTCCTGGGTAATTAGTGGTAGAACATGTAGATGACTTGCTTTTCTTGGAGCAGCTGTGCATAAAAACTACCTCTCTGTTCAATATGGCCAATATGGATTGAATCTGGTCACTTGCTTTAAAGCTTTCATTCGTCTTATCTTGTCTATATGATTACTGCATTCTTTTGGACAGGAATGGTCTCCTGTGTCTTTAAACAACTTGGTTACTCAACTAGTAGTTGTCCTTTGTATTAATATTAGCTTCCCTAATGGAAATGCCTATTTCTAGGAAGGGGGGAAATGGTGATCTAGTAAAACATAGAGTTAACTTTTATATTTTTTCCTATGTTTGATGCACCTTTGTCCTTTTTTTTTTTTTTTTTTTTTTTTTTTTTTTTTTTTCCCCTTTGGGAAAAAAAAGGAATCATTTTTTCCCCTACTTTTTAAAATTTTCTGTTATTTGCACATGAAGTGGCATGAGTTTGTCTCTGATCCCATATCTGAATGTCCTTTTTGAAAAGGAGAAAGAAGTTGACATCTGACCTGGATACTTATTGTACTATGGAGATGTTTGGATTCTGAATTTAAAAATGTCAGACTTTTGGAAATGTGCATTTGTATCTGGATTTTGTAGCTAGACTCTGTGGCTTTTTTAGAATCATGGGAAAGACCTGAATCGAATATTGGATGTTTAACTGGTAGAGGTTATGGATGGTATTTTAAGGTTCAGTAGTTTAGGGAAAGCTTTAGTTACCCAGTAGTTTAGCAATGCAGTGTTCTGACATCATTTTTATCTGAATATCTTCTGATACTAAGAATGTGGCCATGACTTGAGGCATGAAATGCCATTTTGAGATGGGGGGCAGGAAACAAAATTGCAGGGAGTAAGATGTTTTCACCATGCAGAGAGCCTTTAGATAGGGAAGTAAACTCTGCCACTTAGGGTGCAGATTTATCACCCACATGCTGTATTGTCTACATGCACAGAAGGGGATTTGTTAGCGTTATCATTTACCTAGGTWGCGCTGAGAAGTGTGATATTGTAGAACATATGGGCTGCAATACCGTGGCAGAATAGCTTGTGTGAAGAATGCAACAGTTCAGAAAATATTCTTTCTTTTGTCAGTTTAAATGCGTGTTGTTTAAAACTGAATTGAAGCAAAATGTTAGGATTACTATGGCTTGAGGAAACTGCTTTACAATGCCTGTCCTGAATACGTTCCCCATCTCCTTCCTAATTCTTGTTACATTACCGTGACCACAATTAAGAACAAAAAATCCCAAAGGCAAACCTACAAAAGATTGTTATCCTAAAAACATTGATCTTGAGCAGRAAAGTCACAGTAGTGGAAAGGCTCACAGCAAAGCGAAGCTCGTGAGTCTTTCTTCCCTGACTTGAATGAACTGCAAAGAACAAACCAAGGGTCTGGTCCTGAAAGATGATGAGCCCTTTCTTTACCATCAGTAACATTCAATAGTGCCCAGTGTACCAAGGGGTGAAAGCACTGTGGGTAGCYTTTACTCTTCATATAGAGATCTGATCCAAAAGCTATTGATTTGTAGAATCTCCCATTTGTTTTGGTAGGGGTAAGATGGGATGTTTTCTGAATAAATAGCAGTAGACATTTTTAAGAGAGATGATATTCTCRAACTCTTGAAGGTCTGATTCTCTGTCATTGAAATCAGTGGATAGTATGTGGTTCCAGTGTGATTTTTGTCACTTGTTCTTCACGCATTAGCAAAGCCATGGTGCAGCTGAACCAAACTCTATTGTCACTTCTTAAGAGAATTTGTCTTCCCATGCCTTTTGCGTTATTGTAACCGACAAGTCTAAGACACTGTCTAATGTTAATTCTGCTCATTGCTGCCAATTATAATCAGAGCTAGTCAAAATAAACAAACTAAACAAATAAACATGTCAAAACATCTCAGTCGTAGGGAAAATAAGCCAAGTCTGAACTCTATCTGTGCTGCAGCACAGCCAATGTGCTGCGTATTGTAAAATGTTCGATCACATTTTTCACCTTTTGTTTAGGCAAGGAAAGAAGAGGTGGGTCAGTTTAGAATTACGATTTAGTTCTACCCTGCTAAGGAGTCTGCAACTGAAACCAAATCAAACCCAAATGTTCCTTTAGCTCCTTCATCCACCTAATGATCATCTGCTGTATGTTTTCAATGTTTTTTCTTTTTTAGGGGGAAGGAAGGAGAGCAGGGGGAGGCGTATTTTTTTTATGTTGATTCTTTGCTGTCAGAGTGCCAAGATGCTAAATTGTTGTAGGATTTGGACAAGATGCAGGTGAAAATATACCAAATGTGGATATACACTTCAATATAAAACATACTGCTTCTGTGACATAAAACCATCCAAAATGGTAAAATACTGTGCAATTTAAATCAGAAATTATTCCAGGTTTAAAAGGGAAATACATAAAACATAGCCCTGCTGCATAGAGGGGACATCTTAGCCTGAATTTGTTAAGAATCAATGGTAATGGGAGGAGGGTTTGGAGGGTTTCTTTTTTTATTTTTTTCCCCTTATTTTTTCTTTTTCTTTTTTCTTTTTTCTTTTTTAGTGGTATGTTAACCTTAAAAATATGTTCTGAGGTTAAAGGAAAAAGCTGTCGCTTTAAACAGGTGGTTCTTGTAAAGAGGTGATCTTTTAAAGTGCAGTCTCACAATGTCAAAAACAACGTCTCCGCAAAGATAAAGCTATAATGCAGGTGATTACTGGGACTCTTCTGTTGTCTGTCACATAGCTTTAAAATCTGTTTCAAAATTTGTGTTTGGGAAGGGACTTGCTTYTTTTCTTGTAAGACCCATGCACCAAATATCTGTTTCAAATAGGTAGCAAGTTGGAAATGGATGCTTGAAATGCAATGCATAGAAACTAAGGCCCTGCTTTCCATATCTTAGAGTATTCCTTCTTATTGTGTGTAATCGAAAGAATAACTTCATATTGGAAACTGTTGGTGGAACTAAACTCTAATTTCTTGGGAATAAACCTCTTTCTGTTGTAGAATGGTGTGATCCCACTGAGATCAGGTATGCGACACTCCCAAAGGGCATGGAGGCAGGGGCTGGAGAGAGACTGATATCTTTAACATAAAATGAAGGAGAATGCTTCAACAAATGACCACGGAGACTGAGAAAGCTCTTTAATGAATACTTGCTTGCTTATCTTGAAACAATGTTGGAAAAACTTAACAATACTTTGCTGTGAAAGAAAATCCAAGCGACTTCCTTAAGGTGTATGGAATTTTGCAATGCTGTTTGGAGTGTGCAATTCCCCACAAAAATATACAGGCCTCTGAACTGCTGAGGTTCTTCCTTCTCTCCCTCCTTTCCTTTTCTTCCCCCCACAATGTTTTTAATGTACATAGGGTCTGGGGAGAAAAGGAACAGTGTGCCTTTGAAATGTTGTTTGCTGAAGACAGTATATAGAATCTTGGTTATTAACAGCCTCTCACAAGACAGTTATTTTTGGAGTGGCCTCTGAGGAGGCAACCTCTTGGAATCGAGCTCATTTATTCTGCGTTTCACTGTCCTGCCATTTCCTGCAGAGAGAGGGGAAAAGTGAAACCACATGTTTTGAGGAGCGAGCGTAGGAAACCCCACTGAAGACAAATGACTGCTCCTCTCCCCTGGCAATTAGTCAAACCCGGGCTGCGTGCCAGCCCAGGTGTTCCCGACTGTGTATAAATTTGCCAAAGAACAATGAAAATAGCAGCTGATTGTGCTGACAGATTCTTCTGGTAATTTCCTGTTGTTTGGCATCTTCAGGTTACTTTCCCACAATTATGGATCCTGATGAAGTCTGGGGCCTTCAAACCTACTTTTTAACTGGAAACAAAGTAATTGTGTGTGTGCGCATGCGCACGCGTGCATAGCTATGTTTTCCTCTCAAGCCTCTAGCCTTTTTTCTTAGTTCCCAGATGTTTTAATTTAATCCATTTTGCAAGATACATATTTTAATGAGTCTGAATTTAAAAAACTATTTGCACCTGCATCATATAGAATTTCTTGGCAGTCCCRCTATGGCTTTTGCCAGGACTCATACTAGTTCTATCACTTAAACCTACCACTTGGAAGGCTTTCCTCTTGTGCCTTCCATTATCTTCTAAATCAGGGCTGCTCAAGCAACACTCGCTAATGGAGCTCAGAGCCTTGAGCTGTSCACAGGAGGGGGGGGAGAGAGAGAGAGTGATTTGACAGCCTGAGACACTGAAAACATGGTGGTGTTAAAAGTGAGAGGGGTCTTCAGATGCCAGCCATTGATTCTGGATCTGGAGGAGAAAATGTTCCTGAAGAGTTATACGTTTTATCATCTAGGAGAGGGGGAGAGAGAGAGAAGGGAAGGCAGACTTTCAAATGATCTTAAAGCTTCATGCAATCTAGTCTGTCAGGAAGTTATAAATATTCGTTTGGGTTTTTTGAGAGCAACTTGCCTTTTCTTTCTTTCTTGAGTTGGAACAGAGCTGGAGGGTACCAAGGGACATTAGCCCAGCGTCTGTCGTCTCATTTCTTCTCCATATGCATCCCAAAGAAAGGGAGACTAGAGTGCGTGTATATGTGTGTTTCTGTGGCATGTGTAAGAGGGGGGAGAGCTCTGTCCAGTGTTTCCTCTGTATCTTTCCTGCTAGTTTATTTTTTCCTAGAAGATCAATTCTGAGAGTAATTTTTTTTTAATTTAAATGTGCGTTCCAGAAAGATCTGACTTGTATAGTTTAAGAAGATTAAATGTCCTGCCATGGTGAGAGAATTTTCTATGTTTTTGTTGTCCTTAAAGGGATGCTATTTCTCATTGTTCTATGGGGCAGGTGAAGCAGAACTAAGGCTGATCAAAACTTCCTGTTTTATAAACTTTTTTTTCAGAAAATTGCATTTTTGAGTATATGAAAATTTCCTTAGACAAAACAGAACTAAAAACCTCAAAATTCTCTTTATCTTTGCCCTTTTGAGGGGGGAAGGGATATAAATTTCAGCATGTTGAGGTCCTTTTCTTCTAGTCTGCGGGTTAAGGCAGCTCCCAGTGGCTCTGTTTTGGGCTATTCACAAATATGAAAGGAAATGTGGAGCTCCTAAGACTGTGTTCAGTACTGTGAGCAGACCCCCTTCTTTGAGGCCACCAATTTGACCAACTCCTTGTGTAAACAACTTGCAAAGTGTGTTTTGTCTCACCGTAGTGATTGGCTCAATAGCTTCCTTTTAAACTATCTAGTAGAGTATCTGTATTTGTTCCAGAAGATCTCTGGTTCGAATCCTGCTGACAGCCTTTGCAGGGACCGTTGCAGTTCCCGCAGTGCTAATGGCTGTTACTAGTGACTGTCCCATGTGTATTTTACCGAGCAGGTTAGGAAAAGGAGGAAAATAACATTGTGAAATTTCCCCCACCTACACCCTCTGGTTTTCATCAAAAATGCTTTTTGGTGGAAATATTCTCCCAGCTGGAGCGTCGCCTTCTGTTCAAATCCCTAAAATTAGATTGAGAGTCTTCTCTCACTTTAAACAAATCCATGCTGTCTGCTTTACAGTAATTACCCTTCTGTAGCAGTGGCAAAGACGTGCAGGTTTGTGAAATTCTTTGTGGATGAAAAGCCCTGTTCAACTTGTCTGGGCCCTCACACACATCGGTAAATAGGTAGAACACATAGGAAATGCAGGAGAGTTTGAAATGTTTCTCTCCATAAGCAAAGATTTGGCTTCAGRAATGTACTAACAGTGCTGTGAATCCATCTTACACTGATTATTTCAAGTCTTTGGCTCTGGGGAACTGCCAGCAATCTACCCGTTAAGCTTAATTCAAAGCCTACTGAAGGCAGTTGGAACCTGGTCACTAATTACCAATGAAATCTGGACTATCTTGTATTACCCAGGTCCTCCTGTCTGCAGGTTCCACCTTGGAGTGCATTTCTTTTATGCATCTCACCCCCCCTGTTCAGGAGCTGTGGTGATCCCTTTGCAATGGGGCTTCTTGTCCCTGGGAAGGCTGGGCCCAATTAATGTTCTCCCTCGGTGCTTGTGTGAGATCAGGCAATAAATACTGCATGAATATGACATCTCTCTAATAGGACCTCGCTGTCTCCTAATCGATTTACAGTGAGTGAGTGACATGGAATCGTCCAGCCTCCATAAATCAAGGCTTGTGTTCTAATTTCATACCGTTAGCGGCATGTTGCGAGGCTTACTCTTGTCGGGCTAAGCATTGCTTGCATCATGATTTGCAGTCTCTTGATAGCCTTACAGAGCGTTTGTAAGCTCTGCAACGCATTGGGTGTGGGAGGTCTGCCCTGTTGCTGGGACAGCTGTACTGTGTACACCATAACTAGTGAGGGCTCTGTCATGGCTCTTATTAGAGGTGTTTATTTTTTTAAATCAAACTATCTTGTGTTTTGGAGTTTTGTTGGGGGTTTTTAAGTACTGTAGCAAGTCAGACTTGGGCCCAAAATTGGATTGTTTCCATTCTGTGAAGCAGTGGATAGAAGAGATTTGGTTCCATATCTCCTGTTGCCTGATTTCTCCTCCCCCCACCCCGATTTCTTTTTCTGCATTTGTTTCCCCCTTCCCTCTCTGTTTGTCTGGATGGCTTGTTTTTTAGGACAAGGAACCTCGTTYGCTGTATTCAGTTCTTAGCACAATGAGGTCACCATTTCATCTGAGACCTCTGTGCATTATAGCATCTTTGTGATAGACTACAGCATTTAAATGTCGTTGGATTCTGCCTGAGCTGATGGAGAGAGAACTTGGAATAAAGATCTGTCAGGATCTATTTCTGCTTCTTCCACAGGCTTCGTATGTGACTTTGGAGAAGTTATTGCACAGCTTTCTTCCTCAATTTCCCTATGTATTATATAGAAACCGGAGCTCTGTCCTATGAATAGCTTTAAAATCTTCTAAAGAAATAAATTTTTGTTAGAGCTGAGCATTGTTTTATTTAAATGAAAATGTTATGAAAATATACGTTTAAGACTTGATCGTAGTGTGCCTCATTGGTTCAACTCTTTGATTATTAGCTTTAGCCTAAAAAAAAAAGACCTTGGTAAACAATGGTACCTAATAAAACCCTAGTTCCTCAATTTGTCCCTAGACTAACAACCCTAACAATGTGGGAGTTCATGTGAAAAGAAACCACGAGAGCAGGTGGTTGGCAGAAATAGAACCATGGACTTCGGCACTAACACGGACTTCTGTGAATTGTATGTTGAAGGTGTTGTTTGGTTAACTGGCTGCAGAAGCAGACTTTTAAAGACCATTTCTACCAACCTCAGTAGTAGCMGAGTTGTTTGTTTGKTTTTTTTTTGTTTGTTTGTTTGTTTGTTTTTTCCCCTCCCCAAGAACTTTACTTTTGACAACTGGAATTTTTATTCTGTTTATAATTCACTGAAAATGTTGCTTTCAGAATGCCCCACACTGCCCAAGGAATTTGACCAACCAGTTCCTAGTAAAATGAATGCAGCTGGAAGTCCAAACCCTGTTGGATGCCGTAAAAATTATACTCTTGCTGTTTTTTTTTAAATGACAGCAATGCTTAACTGGGAGATGAGACAAAAGGGGCCAAGTGAGGCCCTTTATCCAAATACATTTGCTATTTTCAGAGAAGTTTTCTGGTGTTAAACATTTTCCAGGTAAATCTGAAAAGCACACAGACCCTCACAAGCAAACAGCAGGCTGGGTAATTAAAGATACAGTTACTTTTCAGCAAAATATCTTTCTATAAACTTCATCTTAAAAAAGAAAAAAAGCTTTTTTATTAAACTGCATAAAATCCAGTATTCTGGCAGGAGTAAACTGTGTGTTTCTAGAAAGAAAAGGGAAAAATGCACACACTTTCTATTATGTGATTAGGACAATAAACCAGATTATAAATTGTACTTCCTATGCTCTTCAGCTTGAGACAAGTGTATATGACCATGAAAAAAGAGGAATGATCTCTACTCCTCCTTTTCTAAACGCAGTTATTTTATGATCAAGCTAAGACTTTTGGAATCCCTGGAGAAACATTGTCCTGGCAAATGCAGGGTTGGTATAAGCAGGGAAAGGAAGATCAGTGAGGCAGTGTGTAATGCCAGACGTAAAATGATGCTCCCTAAGTTTATTATTTCGTCTACCCATTCAAGCTTGTGGAAATATTGTTCCAGCTTTTGTGTATGGGTGCATCAAACTACCTCCAGCTGTTGGCCTTGCTTGAGTATCTGTCTTTCCTTTGAGAATGGATCAAAGCTAACACTTGCTGTGGAGACACTCTGTTCCTTCATCAAGGTCACTGTTCAGTAAGTTGAACAAGACTGGGCCCAGTACTGACTCCTGGAGAATACTTCTAGCTACAGGCCTCCAGCTAGACACTGTGCTGCTGATCACAACCCTTTGAGCTCTGCCTTTCAGCCAGTTCTCAATCCACCTCACTGTCTACTCATCTAACCTGCACTTTCTGAGCTTACCTATGAAGATGTTATGGGAGATAGTGTCAAAAGCCTTGCTGAAGTCAAGGTAGACATCATCCACTGCTCTCCCCTCATCTACCCAGCCAGTCCTTCCATCACAGAAGGCTCTCAGATCGGTTAAGCAGGATTTCCCCTCGGTGAATCCATGCTGACTACTCCTGATCACCTTCTTTTCCTCCACATGCTTAGAGATGACATCCAGGATGAGCTGGTCCATCACCTTTCCAGGGATGGAAAGGTTTTTTTTTTAAGGAAAAGTGGAACTTCTGAGAGAAACTGAGTTATTTAGTAGAAGATATTCTATTATGGAAACAGGATAGTGCCCTCTGCCTCATATGAGGAGGTGCTTTATGCTGCTGTTGCAGTCAAGACTGAGGCACACAGACTGTGTTGACTGTGGTTAGAAAGTAGTCAGTTTTTGGTGGCATTGCTTTCTGTTTAGAAGC
Organism: Rhea americana; assembly: GCF_003343005.1. Classification (NCBI taxonomy): domain Eukaryota; kingdom Metazoa; phylum Chordata; class Aves; order Rheiformes; family Rheidae; genus Rhea; species Rhea americana. The sequence goes on from NW_028185828.1 coordinate 648,938, forward strand.
AGCACTTCTGTCAAAGCCTAACATCAGTTGCAAACAGGGCAGTTACTAAAATTTTTTTTAAAGGAATACTTACATGCAAAAGCAATTGAAAAATTACTCCATCTCATTTCAAGTTTTGTACTAGCTTATTGATGTCCTTCAGTTTTAACAAGATAAACTGCTTTCTTTATTGCAAAAGAAAGTTCTTTAAAAAGTAATAAAAACAATCCTTTCCTCCTCTTGAACTAGTAGGAATTTCCATTCCAAATGTGCTGCTTTCAGCTGTAGAGTTGGCTGTGTAATTTTCACTAGTGTTTTGGTAGGAAAAATACGTATATATATTCCTATGCCTTGAACCGTAATCAAGTTGTGGTTATCAAAAGATCCTAGTCTAGGCTTGCAACTTCTGAATTTTTCAAAACAACTTTCACAAAGAGGTCCATGTAAAATATATTACAGTTACTGCTAAATTATCAGTGGATTCATTTTAGCTTTATATCGCTATAAGTAAGACTCAGAATCTGTCTCTCCCTGTGTGTGTGTGTTAACATTCTTCCACTACCTTGCAACTTCAGRCATATGACCTCTGAACACAAGCTCTAAAATTAATGATTTTTTTTTAGCCAGTGCCTGTATTCCTTCAAGTTAGTTATCATGTGTCTCMTGACAAATAAGCTTCTAGAGCACTGAAATTTCTAAAAATATTATTTTTCTTTTTTCTCTATTCTTTCTGAAAAAAGCTTTCTGCCTCTTAGTCTTGGGCAGAAACCTCATGTAAACCTCATCCTTCAGGCTGTAGCTCACGGAATTTCTTTAATTGTACAATAGTTTTTAGGAGTGTTTTCCAGATTTTCATCTTTGCTACCTCTGATATACATATTTAGCTCCTGGCTACAAGGGTGAATGCTACAGTAAACTAGAGCAGGAAAAAAGAAAAAAGCTTAGATTTTATTTGTTCTTGTTTTATATGCACTGTACTGACTGCACTGATTTTGTCAGGTATAACTATAATCAACCTTTCATTAGCTGCATAGCAGATGATATTATATGCTAAAGAGCTCAATCCAGGGGTAAAAGATGGCAGACACAAAGCAACTGAGTTTTATTAGGATCATTTCAGTGCTGGTTCTGCCGACAAGCTAGGTCTTGCAGAACCGCCGAAGACTTGGACTCCTAGTCGTAGCAGGACCTATATCCTCCAGACGTATCTAGAAAAAGTGTCTGTTAAACAGATGCTTGCTACTCATGTGTAGCTGTGGGTGGGAGGTGGAAGCATTATGGAGAGGGATATTGGCCCTGTCGTGCCGGTCAAACTTCATGCTAGCTAATGATATTCTACATTCCTAGATTTCCCCTGTAGTTCCCTGGCTGAAATACTCTGAAGTGTTAAATGGGCTGAGCAGCATTGCTGTGTGTTGTTCAACAGCTGCTGCTTGTCACCCAAGTGGCAGTTAGACTTCACTGGAACATACAGGTTCCCTTATGCACTGGTTCTGAAACACTTTGCAACTCCTTCAGGGATTAAAAAAGATTGATACTATTTTAATGGAAAATCTGGGAGCTAAGATTTTTCCAAACTGAAATATTTTACTTGAGGTGAATCTGTTCCAGGCAGTCCAGTTTGACATGTCTTAAACGGACTCAGTTATCAGTAAGGCAGATGTTTTTCAGTGTATTTCAGTTCCTGAAAATAATTACTCATGAGCAGAAATCTTATTCCTGTATATTTWAAAAAAATTTTCCCCTCTCTTTGCCTCTTCTTTTTAAAGCATCCAAACATTGGGAATTACTAGTCTTTTGAAGATGCAGAAGATTTTCAAATGATTTTCATGTTTTTAAAACAGTTTAAATTTGGCTGATTTCTTTTAACAGACATTTCTGGATTTTTTTCCCCCTTCTTATAGTTATAAAAAACAGGTTTGTTGCCTTGAGGGAGGGGATGAGGAAGGAGAGGCTGGGAAGCAAAAGATGAATTTATTCTGACTTTATCTTTTATTTCATTCTCCCAAGTTAAATTTTACGCTGTTTCACCGAGGCCAGCTGGTTTGAATCATTTCAAGAGAACACTATTTATTAAGTGTCTGTTTCAGGCAGTGTCAAATCCTTCAGCTCCTTCTCTATTCTCCATTGTAAGCAAGAACATCAGTAGTCCAGGTGGGCTTTGAATAGCTTCAGAAAGTAGGTAGGTGAGAATCTATTTATTACTTACTGTAGATCTCAGTAGACAGAGACTCCAATTAAGGCAGGAAACTGACATACTTAGCCAACTCTTTCCAAACAGAAGATGCAAAATGAGTGAATAAAAAATTAAATAAAATATCCCAAACTTCTGCATTTTCTTATACAATCTGGAGCCATAATTCCTCTGTGCTTTGCTTTGCTTTTCTGCATTTATAAATGCAAAAAGCAGTGAGGAAGTTTGTTTTGTTAAGCTTCATGAAAGCATGGGTAATATGAAGTAGTGTAGAAGTCCATGATTCAATGGATAATCTTCAAATTAATTTGCTCTAAGACTTTGTCTCCCTTTGGTCTTGTTCCTGAAGTAAATGAGTTTATGCTACTGAAAATGCTACAATTTGCATCATTGTCATGGAAGATCAAAATCTGTTTTGCAGTATCTCAATTTAAGAGCCCTGAATAACATTTTGTATTATTATTTGGTAAGTACTTGTATTCAAATCTATTTTCCTGGGTCCCCAAAAGAAAGCTAAAATGTTGAGAGACAGATTATTTATGGGGCTAATAAATGGATAGATTGTAAATGTACTGCRTAGCCAGAAAAGAGTAAATAAATAAATAAATATTATTGGTCAATTTTACCTGCATTTCCTGATACCTAATCCTGAGAGGATGGAATCTACTGCAGCCCTGATAGCTCCTGCTTTTGTTTTGAAGAACTCAGATTCAGTAATTGGGGAATCTACCAAGGTAGTTGTTATAATCTCATTTAAAAGCAACTTTTTTGTTAGAAGTTAGATGTTATTGAAATATGTTATTGTTTTGCATAACAGCAGCTATAATAGGAACTTCAGCATTTCATGTATCTGATTTTGTGCCAGAACTGGTTAAATATAGGAGAAATATTTTTTGATGCTCATTTTTTATTGCAACTTTGATTTTTCTATAACGTTTCAACCTCTGTTAAATGGCTTAGAAAACACACCAAAAACTTCTGGAGAAAAAAAACAACCTACCATCAAAATTTCAAACTTTGGATGCTTTCCAACCAACTTGATTCTTGAATGAAAACTGTATTCCGTCAACAGTTTAATATTGGCTCTAGGATAGACAAATCAGTGCATTCAGTTAAATGCGAAAATCCTTAATGTCAGTGTAGGAGAGGGTGAAAAAACAAAGAATGATGATAATCATTAGTAATTCAGTAGGAATATGTGATTGTTAAAGCACAAAATACAGCAGCTGGTACTCAAGGAGGAAGTAAATGCTGAAGGTAATTTTTGATTTTGTTATTCTGGAAAACTTGCAGGACTTTGATTCACTTTAAGCTCTGATCTTGGCCAAACAGTAGCGCAAAACAAGAGGATATGTATTTCTTTCTCCTGCCTCTCACCACTGCCTCCAAAAAAGTTTTTTTTTTTTTCAATTAAAAATAAATAGAAAGATATTGCATTAAAAGATTTCCTTAAGTGCTTTCCCAGGCCTATGTTTTGGTGATTTCTGTTTGCATCTATTGGTCAAATATAAATTCTCATATTTAGATAAGTCTTTGATTCAGGATTCAAATGCTTTCCTAGATTTCAAAATGCTTAAAATGTAGCTCCAGATTTTCTACCATTAGCATTCTGCATTTCAATGCATGAAATCATTAGAAAAAAAAATAGGGAAAGCTGTAGCATTAAAAGCAAAGAATAATTTTCAAACAAATCCATAGGAGACTATTTTAAGGATTGAGGAAAAACAAGTTGTTGATGCTCTTTGACAAATTAAAGTAATTAACTTTTACTTCAAAGTGTTGATACTTCAATATTGATAATATTGGAGATGACTATCTTTAAAAGTATGTGAAATGTGGGAGCTAAATTTTTAATTGGTATAGAACACTTTGCTTTGCTTTCAGAATCAGGTGTAATCTGATTTTCAGGAATTCAAAGTACTCGTAACTCCCAGCAACTTCCCTGAGAGCTGAAAATGAGCCCAGAAATTCTTGCTGTAAAGTCTCCCTTTGACAGATCTGCAGCTGGTATCCATTTGAGCTATAGCATCTTGTACAAGCTGAGAATCTGGTGAAACTCCTATTAGAGGATCTAACATTTTTATGCAGCATACTTTTTTTTCAAAGAAAAGCTGATGTGGTCCAGAAACACAACTATATCTATATATGTATATATATMTGAAGCAGATCAGCACGTTAAAAGTACTTCATTGTTCTCACACATCTCCACTTGACATTTCTGCAACCTTGTGTCATTCTGTAGCATATCCTCTTCATATTAATAGCAATTTATCATTAATCCATTTGAATAATACTTTTTTTTTCCAACGGAAAGAGACAGAAAACATCTGCATATTGAGTAATATTAGCTACAGTTTGTGTCTCAAGTGAGACTAACTGACAACCCTCATTTATTATGACTGTGTAGACTTAATTGGGTTGACGTAGGATTTGGACTTTGTGAAAGGAGAAGCAATCTGAAGATCTTTTCAGGAAAAAAAAAGATTTGGAGGGGGGAAGATTAGGGAGAGGAGCAAGGGAAGAGGGGAAAAAAGAAAAAAAAAGAATAAATATGTAAAACAATGATGCTGAGATTTTCTGTTAAGTCCCAAACATTTAGGAGGTGTTTTAATAATGGTACTTAAATGAGAGATTAGTTATTAAGCCATATGGTTTGTATTACAGCTCTCATCTTTTGTTTCCTGCTTACGCTGTCAAGCATTAATGTGATTGTTTTGATTCTTAATGTCTTAATGCATCATTCCTCCCAATGCATTAGGCTAATAACTTTGGTCCTCTTAAGGGCAGTGTTGCCATTCATTACTCTTCCTGTTCTGGCTGACCATTGAGGTAGAAATGAGTGACTTAAAAAATACCTACATGTTCCAACATTTATGAAGCCAACATGTCGAGATCATTGAGGAAATATGAAGTGCATTAAAAGCTGCTGACTTCCACTGTGCTGATGACATTCATGTAATGCCTAAGTTAGCCTTCCCTCAAGGCAATTTACAAGCTCTTCTGCTATAAATGAAGGTGATTTGAGTTTGTTGCCTTAACTCCGGGCTAGGTTTTGGGTAGTTCTTTGCAAAATTTCAGGAAACTGGTGTGTTAAACTGCTTAATTTATCACTGTTTTGGCATGGTTTTATATTAGATGTCTCTCATACATTCATATAAGTCACTTTTTGCGTAAAGCATAGTAATAACAACCCAATAATTCATGGCTCTACTAGTCCTCTTTTCCTATTGTATTGTGCTACCATTGTTGTGGAGTTCTGAAGCTGATGTGCTTGATTAAGCCTGATTTAAAAGGGCATGCTTTGATCTCAAGCATTTTCCCCAGATGGGAGCTGGGATTTCCAGCAGAATGGTCAGCTTTGAATTTGATAATGACCCATACTGGTTACCCATCATAGCATAAGAATATCAGTGTACCCCAGCAGAGTCAAACTGSGGGCTTTGATTGAGCTAATATTTTGAGAAAACCTTTGTCTTTTGGATCTTCTAATARATTAGGACTTGGATTTAAACAAGTGGCTTTAATTTTCAAGATCTGCTGTGAAGGCTTGATGAGTTGATCTCAAAAATAATCTTATCAAAGCCTTATAGTTTGATAAAGTTGTAGCATGGATTTGCACAAAAATTTAGTATTTTATATTATATTTTTTAAAATTAATATTAAAAGGTGGTGGTTGGAATAAGATGTAGCTCATCAAGTGGCAGTTTAAGTTGCTGTGGCTATATAATTGGCCTTCCTGGTCTAGTGATGTCAGCTAAAGTATTCAGAGTATGCACAGAATATTTTGTCTCTTTATATAAACATTTCATTATCTCCCTTTCCAGCTTAACAGCTCAAACGCTTTGTCCTGCTCATATGATGCCAGGAGCATTATTTACTTGAGCATGAATCACAAACTTTATTAAGCAGTTGGGATTAAAAAAAAAATCCAGTGCATTTTTTCCAGGGGCATTTTGGCCTGCATATTTTTCTAATGTAGTTATTTAAATTCTTTCTTTCTAAAACCTAACCTACGATTTCAAATGGTGATAGTTTCACTTAATATGAGCACTGGATCAGCCTATGTTCTGTCAACAGGAACGATGCACTGAATCATATGTGAAATCTGTAAATCACTTACGGATCCAGTGGGATGAATAGTGGTACATCAGCRTGAGATTATTGTCATTCTGTGGTCACCCCAATTTATATGGTAGAAAAAGCAAATGCAGGAAGGTGGAAGGAGGCTGAAAGGTGTGACGAGCTGTTCACAACATTAAAATGACCAGTGTCCACTAGGGAGTCTGTTATATATTCAGCATGTCACTGAAACACTTGTGTGATGGGATTGCATTTGAGAAAGTGTCAATATGAAAGACAAGTAAATGATTTAAGTACAGGATATACCCAGTAGTATTGTCACACAGACTGAAATTTAAATACACAACAGATCACACAAAGGGAAGAGCCAGGATAGAAGCTTTAAGATGAGACATAACAGGTATGTGTGAGAAATGTTTTGCAAGGAAAATTATCCAGATGGTTGGGTTTCTGTTTTTTTGCCTTTCTTCTCACACCCCTACCCCATTAGCTGAGATGCCAGAACAGAAGATTTCGAGTGTATCTATGAACAAATTAGGTGTGTTAGATGCAGAACTGCAACACAGTTTCAGAAACTTTAAGGGACTGAAGCTGAAGTAGTCAACCTGTTGAAYAAAAGGTTGAACCTTGGACAGGTTCAAGCTGAAGAAGCTCAATATGTTGTTGAAGCTCAAGAATTATGTGCGCTCAGCTCAAAGGAAAGTAGGATTTTTGTAGTTTAATTTTGTTATATGAGTGTTGATGTTTCATGTTGCTTGGCATAACAATATCCTTTTATATACATGCTRTGAAGATGAAAATAGTTGTAAGATGGAGAAATCCAGAACTCGGGCCAATTCAACAGTGCCTTTCTCCTTGAGCCTGACCTAAAACCCAGCATACTTTTTCCAGTGAATGATGTTGCTGTGGATTGGGTCCTRTGTTTGGTTATTCAAAATCTGTGAAGTGTGAAGGTGAAAAAATTGTTACTGTAAGTGAAAAAGTTTCTCCTTGCCCTCCCTTCTCCCAACTGAAATAATTTTGCAGATTATTGTGCARTATGAAGGTGGGCCCCCTCTCTTATCTCCAGAGAAGAGAGAGGTAGCTAGGAAAAGTTCCCCAGGAGGTATCCATCAGGCAGCATTCACTTGAAATCTGTTCAGGCTGCTCAGTATAGCAGGAGGGGGTGAGAGGGACCAGATTCAAGAGATGTGAGGGTTAAGACAGCCCCAGAAGCACAAGCTGAAGTGATAGTTTTCCAGTTGGGGATAAGGACTTGATCTTCTCATCAGCCATCTTCACACAGTTCATCAGTTCTACAGAGCATGTCATTTCCCTAAAGCTCTGCACTCCTTTTCACCCACAAAACTGAATCTTGCACAGGTGTGGGCAGCATGTATAGGATTAAAGGATTTTCCCCCTAAAATCTAGATCTGTCTGTTTAAATGAGTACCTTTGTTCTGTGAGTCCTCACTGTGTGTGAGAGCTTGAGATAGTTTGCTCAAGACAATAACATTAAGTCATCTCCCACACTGACTCTACATGGCTAGGACCCTGGAGAGAAATGCTTCAGACTCTAGTGGCTGACGAATTAAACAATGAGGAATATATGCCAGCTCTTTCCATTTGCTTATTAATAGGTTCTGTGTCTCATGCTCCAAGGGGATTGTCCTTTCTTTTGAATTGCTAGTGGGGAAGCATTCAAGCATTCACTCAATGTAAATGGAGAAAAATGAGGAAAGAAAGAAAAAATGTTTCAGGAAAGACTGGAGCATGTCTTCAAAAATGGAAGACTAGGGACCTGACTTTGCAGAAATATTGGTACTCTTGTGTCCAGTAACTTGCTTCAGGTACTTAGGACCTTTGAAAATCAAACGCTGATGATCTGTAAGTTCTGTTATTTCTAAATACTGTGGTTCTGTAACAGTTGTTCGAGCTAGAAGATGGATCTAAGTCTGTGGCTTTATGAGATGCTGCACTTGGTGGAATCCCTGCGAGGTGATGCCTGCTGAGGTGAAGAGGTTTGACAGTTTCAGGGGGACATTTTGTATGAAGCCAGGACTGTAGGCTCCTAAATATTGTATTCTATTCCTGAATTTTCAGTGATTTGTGAACATGATTAATATTCTCTACGGCTGATATTTGTGACTATGTCCATCAATTTTTTGCTCCTTAGTTTTATTCACTTTAAATCCTTGGTTTTCAGTAAATCCTTTAGGTAGCTTTGAAAATCTCAGTGTAGTAGTTGTTTCCCCAGAAATTCCTCGTGGTTTAAAAAACAATTGGACCTTCATATTGAGGACACTCCAGTTTCAGTGTAAAAAAAAAAAAAAAAAAAAAAAAAAAAAAAAAAAAACTTATTTCTGACTTATTTCTGTCTACCATAAGCCTTTTCTAGTAGAATTGTAGGATAATTCAGACTAGAAAAGATATCTGAAGGTCATTTGCCCCAGTCCTCCACTCATAGCAGGGCCAACTTTAAAGTTAGATCATATTATTCACAGTCTATAAATAGATTTATACCAAATGAAAGTAAAGCAGGCATAATCCTGAATAAAACACATGATAAAAATTTGAAAGTGCTTACATGTTCTGTTTTGAATAGAGATTTCAGAGTTTAAATTCTGTTGACTCTCAATGGCTTTTTTTTTTACCCAGAAAACATTTCTAAAGTTATCTAAACACCTAAATAATGTTAGTTTGACCACTTTGGAACCCCCATATTAATATACTTTCAGATTTTTGAACACAGGCTCTTATTCTACACTCAGACTYTAGCTCTACCTTAATGAGGTCTCTTCCTTAAATTGTTGAAATTCTTCCTACAAGCATGGCAGTAAGTCTCTAGATGATTGTTCCAATTTATTGGACAAAAGGATGAAATTTCAGGTGACATTAGCTATAGATGCAAAGTCATGGTTTTAAATCTTGAATGAATATTGCTGAAATGTGATGTGGCAAGTGAACGGCCAGATGCTTTTTTTCCTCAGTGTGTTCTTGCACCATATTCTCTTGACAAAATGTGCCTAAGAAGCTATGCAGAGGTAGCAACTATTTTCGGTGTCTCGTGTGAACGACAATGGGGRCGTGCATGGTACTGAGCTTGCAGTAGTGGAAGTAAAGCTTTTATGAATGGATGGTGTGATTTGCTCTGGATACTCAAACAGCTCTATAGCTTTACTCGTGTGTCTTTCTATCACTAGGTACCAGGCAGCTGTTCACATCTAGCTTTATTTGCTGTGTTGGACATCCCTGGGCTAAGTGAATACAAACTGGACAAACCATGCATATTATTCTTGATAGTCCATTGGTAAAATAGTGACATCTTATAAAGCAGAAAATCCAATGAGTTAATTAAGGAAGAATTGTCTATGATTTCCTCTTACCTTTTATTTCCACCCCCCACTCTGTGAAAGTCTATGCAGTGGAGCTGCCTCTTGCCCCTTGTGCCAGAATGATTAATGGTGGTACCACAATGAGGTCAATTAGCTGGGGTCGGCTTGAAGCTGAAAGGTGGAGTGTGTTTCTTTATTGAACGCTGCATTCACACTCCAAACCGTGACCTGGACTACAATGATTTATTACAGGGGCAGTGTTTTGATCACTTACCTTCAGTACCTTACCTTGGCTTCAGAAATCGTGTTTTCACTGTCAATTAAAATCCAGGAGAAGAGATCCATTCAAAATCTGAATTGTGAACCCCAACTAAAGATGGGGAGCCTGATGTTGGTTTTCCAAAAAAATCTCTGTAAGCCTGAGAGTAGCAAAGAAATTAGATTATTTTCTCTGTGACAAAAAAAATTAYGTCCGTGACTGAACTTTCACAGTCTTTTTCCTGAGTTGAAATAGAGGAATGAAACCTGTCCTAACAAATGACTTGGTAGGAAGAAAAACCTCTTCACCTAATATCTATATGAATGTGTCAAGTAGAGTCAGAAAACAAACTCCTATTATTTTGGGAGGTTAAAAAATTCTCTAAAGTGTATAAATAAAATGTATTTTTTAATGAGCAATGTTTAGCACTTATGTGATATCTTTCAACAGAGAATCTTGAACTGTGCTACATATATTAATTAAGCCTCCTGTTGCTGTAGTGATGAAGCAAATCAATGCTGTACTTATTGTAGTGGTCAAACTAAGGTATGGGTAGATTATGGRATTTTTTTGTTTTGTTTTGATCCTGAAAGCTGCCAAGCCCCCAGACTGACTTGAACAGAGGCTGCCTGTGACTTAACCTAAGGACTTGCAGACTAGTCCAATAGTATGATTTGTTTGAAATGCATTCATCATCTTAATGAATCATAGCTTTTACCTGGTACTTTTAATCTTGTTGGCAGCAAAGCATTTCACAAAGCAGGTCAGGATTATCACCTATTTGGAGAAAAGGAGAATTGAGGCAGAAGCGTAAGTGATTTTTTTCCTATAACCTCAGCTTCCATTTTTTTCTAATTGGTTATGATTCTTTGAACACTTGTTCTCTTAAAGCTTAAATATATAACCTTTCAAAATGTCCATAATGCAAATATTGCAGGAATCATTAAGTAGAGAATTATTAGAGAGGACTAGCAAGAGGTAAGACGTAGTCATATCTGGTAGATATGGGGGCAAGCATGTTTACCTAAAAATGCTGCTTTTTGTACTACTAGTTCTCCTTCCTTCCTCTCCTTCCTCCCCTTCTCCTTCCCCTCCCCCCCTCCCCCATTTGAAGAACACTACATGTTGCATTAAGCTCATCCCTTCTATGAAAAGTAATTGTGAGTAAAAATATACTGGCAGATCTTCTGAATGTCATCATGACTTCTGCTTAAATTATTTCTGAGATCACAACTMTGTTGTGTGAGCCCATGTGCAAAATTAAAGAGAGTCCAGTMMYMMMAWARSYTWTKKKRKKACTGGAATTTTCTAGTGTACAGAGGGGAGATACCCAATTATTTTTGCTTCTGAAAACCTGAGGTTATATTGACAGAGGTTCAGAGGTTAAACAGCACAGCGAGGGAAATGTGACTAGCCTGAAATTACCAAGTAACTGATAGTAGATATGGGGGTTCGGCCAGGATCCTCTTTGCTGGACCACACAGCTTCTTGGAATCRTGGGCAGGTGGAAAGCACAGAATTTAACATAGGCCACACAGAGGCCTGCTTTGTAAAGATCATGAAAAGTCCTGTGTAGTGGTGTAGAAATATCCTTTGACAATGTATTCCAAAATGTTTCTTCTTTGCTATTGTGTTCCTCTCATCCCTTCCTGTCCTCTGCCCAGTTCTAATGATTAGAGATGGAGAATACCTATTAGATAATCAGGTCCATCCCCACCCCTGATGCAGGATTACTCGCAGTGGATTATTTTTCCTGTGCATCATCCAGACACTTTTCTAGTGACTCATGCAATAGACATTCAGCTAGTTCCCATGGGGAGGTATTCCATGGTCTGATAGTGCTGTCCATTTGCATGGCTCAGTAGCTTTCTCACAAAACAATGTGGCTTTTTAAAACTCTGGTAGAAAATGGTGCAGGCATCTTTTACAATGCATTACTTGTATTTTACTGTTGATATCTGCATTACTTTTATGGACAGAATGCTTTCATTGAAAAGAGCAGGAGTYCTCAGTAGGCAGTGTCTTCTGGTACCAACGCCTATGTTTGATTTACATCTGCTTTAATTTTCACTGTCTTTCAAGTAGTTGTCACACCTTGCATGCTTTATGTCATAGAATCATAGAATCAGTAAGGTTGGAAGGGACCTTTGGAGATCATCTAGTCCAACCTCCCTGCTCAGCAGGGTCACCTAGAGGATGTTGGACAGGGTTGCATCCAGGCAGGCCTTGAAGATCTCCAGAGAAGGAGACTCCACCACCTTTCTGGGCAACCTGTTCCAGTGCTCCGTCACTCTCACAGTGAAGAAATTCCCCCTCATGGTCAGGCGGAACTTCCTGTGCTTCAATTTCTGCTCATTGCCTCTTGTCCTGTCACACGGCACAACTGAAAAGAGTTTGTCCCCRTCCCCTTGACACCCTCCCTTCAGGTWCTTAYCCACATTGATAAGATCCCCCCTCAGTCTGCTCTTCCCCAGGCTGAACTGGCCCAGCTCTCGCAGCTGTTCCTCAGAGGGCAGATGCTCCAGCTCTCTGATCATCTTTGTAGTCCTACACTGGACTCTCTGCAGTAGCTCCATGTCTCTCTTGTACTGGGGAGCCCAGAACTGGACACAGTACTCGAGATGAGGCCTCACCAGAGCTGAGTAGAGGGGCAGGATCACCTCCCTCTACCTGCTGGCAACAGTCTTCCTAATGCAGCCCAGGAGACCATTGGCTTTCTTGGCCCCAAGGGCACRTTGCTGGCTCATGGTCAACKTGTCATCCACCAGCACWCCCAGGTCCTTCTCTGCAGAGCTGCTCTCCAGCAKGTCAGCCCCCAGCCTGTACTGGTGCCYRGGGTTATTTCTCCCCAGGTGCAGGACTCTGCACTTGCCCTTGTTGAACCTCATGAGGTTCAATGAAATACTGTTTTTAGGATCAAGTTCTAAATATCAKCTATGCAGTAGTAATCATATTATGTACTGAATTTAAGGTTTGACTTTATTTTAGTTTGAAGAGGTATAAGTATTGGTTGTTTATGAATCAATTTAATTTATGCCATTGATTTTGTTTTCTTGCAGAATATAATCCCTTTCTGTAGTCATCTGTATCCCCAGTGGCTTACAGTCTTTGCTGTGTTTATCTCATTAACACCTCTTTAATATAGAGGAGTGTTGTCCCCATTTGGAGTAAGTGATTTGAGTCATGGCAAGCTGTGGCCTTCAATCAAGGCTTTCTATTGTCTTGGTAACCATTTTAGCCATTCACTTTCCAGTCCTGTTCCCTGGTTTATGAAGTACTATTGTATCTGTGGTTAAACATATGCAAAGCCTCTCCTGTATCCAAGAACAGAATAAAAAAGATAGAACTAGTACTTTAAGGATGACATTTAAGTGAATTTCCAGTAGGATTTATGAAGAACCAGGGAATACCAGGCAGATTCATCTGAAATACAACTTGCTAGTAAAATTCTACTCAATATGGACAAATCTTCTTMTTTTTTTTCCAAGACAAATACAATAATATTTTTCCCAGTATCTTCATGAGATTTAGTTGTAAATAATTTCCTCCTCTATACTTTTCTTAGGCTTTTGTCGCTACTGCTAAATTTAAARTATGTGCAGCTGAAAAAAATAGAACATATTTAAAACCTCGTTTTTTCCAATAAATTTTAGAGTAGTTTCTATGACATGCTATTTTATTCCTATAGACTCCTATTGACTCAGTGCCTATTCATTTTTCGAAGACTTCTCCATTAGGGCTTGTAAGGGAGAGACATATATTTAGTYCCTGGCTTGGTAAATATTAATGACCATTTTGCATGGTTGACTTGATTCCTATTTTTCAAGTCCCAGTCTGCGCGTATCTCTCTCCTTGTTCTTGAAGGGCTCAGTTCTTGCTTTTTGCATCTAATCCAAGTAACACATATAAGCATCTAACTTGTACCACAGATGTTAATATGCACTATTTTTCAAAGGCATGTTAGTTTCCAGATCCCACTGATTTTCAGTGGGAGTTGATTCCAAGTTGCCCTGTTCCCCTTCTGTGTCAGTGGTATTCTTRCACAATGACTAAAAGAGCTGTAAAAATGAGGGGGTGAGGAAGGAGATCTCTGAGGGAGTGTTAGTTGTAGCCTTCTAGAATACTGTATCAGATCCTACAGGGTGGACCAGAAATAGCAAGCAAGGAAATAATTTTCYACTAGCTTCTGCAGAATGTTCTGTAGAATTGTTTTGCACTTGCCCACTGAAAAGAATCCTACCTCGTTGAGATTRCTTGTACTTGCCCTGGGGCCACCACACCCAACATCTTGCAAGATCTCACTGTTGATGGTAACCAGATTTCAAAGGGTCATCAACAGCTTTAGAAAGATGCCTCAGCTCAGTCGGTCCCTTATCTGTGCATTAATCACACATAACATATTTGCAGCATGAATATGTTTAAACCTACAGGAAAATCGCCTATATAAAGATGTTAAAATATTGTCATTTCCAGTCCTTAATTGTGATGAGTTGAGCACAGCCACTTGCTCATAAGAAGTAAATTTCCCCTGGATATCCTAATTAGAGAGAGGCAATGAATTAGGTTTTGTAAATATAATAGAATATGCTTTATATATATATATATACATTTTCATGTATCTGTGAGATATTCACTTTGTCTCAAAAACCACTGTAGCATATATGAAGAATGACTTTTCATGAGTTGCAATCTGTGTCTTTGAAACAAAAACCTTTTAATAAGCTGGTTTGTTAGGCAGAAACCTCACTTTGGGGGAAAATCAATTGCAAAGGAATGAAGTTATGCCATAGCTGGCATTCAGAACTTCTCGTATACAAGCCAGCAGATATATGACCTGTGTTATCTAGTTCTTGATGTATACTATAATAACAATTAAATATTCCTCTCCAGTGTTTTATTGCAATGTGACTCAGGGAAGAAGACAATCCAGTTCTCCTCCTAGAGTATGGGTAGGAGGTTTAATACTGGTGAAGGGTACTGTAAACAGCAACAATTCATGTGGTTACATGTTGTGATATTGGGAATGAAAACAGCATCCTACTGTTGAAAATAAACAAAAAGAAACCTGAGTAGAAAAGAATGTCATAATGAATTTTCAATTTTTGTGACATTACTACAGAAATTCATTGATGATTATAGCCAAGCCATTGAATTCCTTAAGATTGCATGCAATCCCCATACCCGAAATAACCAGTGGAAAGGATCTAAGTCAGATCCTGTAGATTTTATAGAAGTTTTTGTATAGATGAATTTCTTCCTAGTAATCTCTATAAGGCTTTCCCTAAAGGGGAGAGGAGCTTACATAAAATTCAGTAGGAGCAGAAAAATGAAAATATGGTTGAAAGCACTTCAGTACTGTGAGCCAAGCTTTCAGCAAGTGTGAACTGATTTCTCTTGAAGCCAAATAAACCAGTTGAAGATCTCCTCAGTTCATGAAGGAAAGGCTCTCCCTGTTGCACAAAAATATGCTGCTTTTACAATGCTGCAAGTGGGTTTTGTCACTTTTTGATTTTGTACCCTGCCTTCTGAATAGGCTTGGTGTGCCACCACGTCTCCTGCCTTTGTCTGTGTGGGCATAGGGCCATACTTCGGGTAGCTTCTGGCAATCTCTGCGCATATACAGTAACCTTGTTTTAATATTTAATCACTAATTGGTGTGATGATCAAGGAAGCACTATGACATCTGATCTCTTGAACTGATTACACGCACTTTGCACTACATGTTGTTTATCATGGTCAGGCTAATTTCCTTCCCTGAGTGCTGATTTCTTTCTGTGAAGAAATCTCAGTCTGAGGCTTGTGAAAAGATACTTTTTGGGGGAAAGGATTTCAGTGTGCTTTGGACTCCTGTTATTGACCARACTTCCCTATAAAAGCAGTGCAATTTTGTTGGATGAATAGAATTGAATATTTTTCCATSCTTGCTCTTACTCTGTTAAGGTCTGTTCTGTATTCATTCTTTTTATGTCTTTATTCATTCCCTTCGTCCCTCTATTACCTCTCTCCTATTTTTCAGCAGAAATTTTAGATTTCAGAGCTCCTTTCAGTCTTAAAAGGAAAAAAAAATCATAACCAAATGCAAACTGCTAATCCTAACATCAGAAGAAGGTTTTCTTCCTTTCATTACGATGTTGATGAAGATTATTATTATTTAGAAGAAGAAGGTGGTAAAAAAAAGAGAGAATTTGTCATTATTGTATAATTTAAAATTGCACAGCCTACAGCCCACAAAACAGAGCATGTAATTACACACTTACTAGAGGTAACAGCAGTGCTGATAATTATTCTTTACACAGGAGAATCTCGCTGATATCCCAGAGTCGGAAAGTGGGAACTACAATATCTTTAATACCATCCTTAGAGACCCTCATAAGCAGAAGAGAAGTATGAGGAGGCACACAGGGTCCAGAGCAATATCTTCATCGCACCAGAATGTCAGGGGCTTTAGTACAGCAGAAATCAATAGATTCAAGTACTTTTCTTTTTTTTTTTTTTAAGGTACAATATTTTTTTTTATGACCCTGCCTACAGAAAGTACAGCAAAGCCAGAGGTACAGAGATGGTATGAAACAAACATTTTGAATGGAAGCCATGTCAATTTAGAAGAATAGTGAGCTAAGATTTATTCATTTATTTATTTAATTTTAAAATTTGTTCTGCTGCAAGGATGTGTTAACTGTCTCTGGGCCGTACTCTAAAATTTCATTGGATTCAATGCCCAGACTATTTTCCTAATATCCCCTTACTTTTTTTTTTTTTTTTTAATGTATCGCTCTCTAGCCTTTCTCTCTCTGCTTTCTTAAGGGTTTGCCTTCTTGATCTAAATAACAATAACAATTCAGATTTCATCTAATCTTTGCTGTAATGGGAAGTATGGCATTTCACCTGGTGATTCTTACGCTAAGCTAGAAAATAATCTGATGARGAATTGTCCCATCCCTAATTTTTTTCAGTAGTTCATTTAAATCAGGGTGTGATTTATTGATCAAATATTGCTCCCCATACTTTACTAAGTGCTCTTTTATTTTGCAGGTAATTCAGATGACTTTTTAAGGAATAAAATGCTATTTACTCTGGAAACCAACAAAGCAATACTTTTTCTCTGTCCAATATTTTGCCATTTTACTTTGCCTAGATGGCACAAAATGAAGGAATTTTTAAACATTCATCAAAAATATTCATGGAGGAGAGCTCTAAATTAGTGTATGCTTAAGCAGTTGTATGTTATAAGATGGATGAAAAATTTGGTGGCACCTAATTTTCATGTGATGTCGAGTCTGATCAGATTAATTGTCATACCGTGTATATTAGAGTATCCTCTGGATTGCTCTAACTTAAGCCATCAAATTAAGTCTGATATGACTGTCCGATGTGAATGAGGGAGGCTTGTCTCAGTTCTGCCCAACCACATCTCTGTGCTGACAAGAATCTGGGTCACAATCACARGGAGTCAACATGAATAATAATATGCAGGAAGCAGTTGAGGAGAAGTCAGGGGACATAAAGTTAATTAAAAAAAATCTATTCTTAATATCCCTAATAACAAACTTAAAATGACATAAAGATCTCAGATGTTGGTTTAAAAGGGAAATCAAACTATTCACTCTCCACCTTTAGCACAAACTACTAGCTAATATCACTTGATTGCATGAGAGCAGRACTAGTTGTGGGTTCCTGTTGGTTTTGTTGTTGTTTTCTTTTGTTAGCAACTTTGTTATTTCACATATTTCTCCTRCAGCGTCTCTATGTAGGGGGAATGGAATTACAGTGAAAAAAAAATGCACTCTCTGTACAGTTATGTTTCTGTTCTAGATGACTTGGGATTCTCAGTGAGCAGCAGGAGGAGGTAGTGGGAAGGGTCAGGATTTCTGCCAGTCGGTTGCTTGTGTTTGGATGTTCCGAGCTCAAGTCCCAGTTTGGGCTCAGGCTGCTTAAGTGCTGTTCCTGATTCACTGAACTGCTCTGCACCTCAGTTTCACATGTGTAAGTCAGTAATTTTGACAGTGTTCAGCATGAAGGTTTTTGCTTGACTCTTTTCAGAAAAGCAAAATACATCAGATGCAAAGTATCTTGAATCAGATCTAAAATAGTAAATGATTAAAAAAAAAACAAAACAAAACCCCAAAACAGAGAAAGACAAGCTTTGTAGCAGTTAAGACACAAATGACATGTAATTTTTATTTTCTCCCAAAATCTTGACCTGGATAAGAAAGTTAAAGCAGTTGAAAACCTCAGCTCTTTACACTTACAAAGTAGGATAAATGGTCCTCTGGTAACTGTAAAACATCAACTCATGTCTTGCAAGTTTTAGGACTCTTCTTGAAGTTTATTAATAGTGATAGATCCAAAATGAATTGGAGTCCCAGCAGCTGGAGCAATATATATATATATATATATATGTGTGTGTGTGTGTGTGTGTGTGTATGTATGTATATATAAATAAGTTTAAAACTCATTGGAGTCACACAGAGATCTTCTGTTTTCTTGGTAGTTACCTGTATTCCTTTGTTTTGTGATTTGCAGGATGGGTCACAGATGAAAAGGTATTGAATATGAGAGGTCTAGATTCGGCTTGTGGCTTTGCTACAGATTCTCTGTGTGACCTTGAGTAAATCACAAAACCTCTCTGTGCCTCARTTCTCCATTTTCAGAACAGAGTAATGATTTCTCTGTGTGTGTGTGTGTGATTTATTCATCTAGTTTATTTAAAATACTCTTTGGGCTGTGTGTATTTTTATTTTAATTTAAACTATGCCTGTATAGTCCCTAGCACAATAGGGGAATGATTTTAGTGTCAGCTCACTCACAGGTGGTAACGTAATAATAGTGGATCATTTCTCCTTCCCTCTTCTATGATCTTTAAAAAACATCAACTAAGTTAGAGAGCAAATTATTATTATTATTATTAGGAAAACAAAGTATCGTGGAACAGCATGGGGATCTGTTATGTGGAATGTGTATCAGTGCAAGTGCCTTGCCTTTCCTTTGTCTAAAATACAAATGCAACTTTTAGTAACTTTTGAATTACTCTGTGTTTTTGATTGGAAAAATGCATCAGAGTCATCCCAGGAGGGGGTCTGTATGGGAAATAGTAGCAAGTATTTTTCTTAGCAATAGTCCTCAAAAGTTGTCTTGAAGCTTTGCAAAAAATTCCAGAGGCTTTGGATCTAGCTTCCATTATTAAGATTWGAATCATAGTCTTGCTCTCAACTTTCCTTTTACCTGATGGTAAGACGTGTGCTGGCGTACGGGGAGGTGGGTCAATATCCAGCTGTATGATCGATGTGCTCAAGGTCAGAGAATGGACAAGTGCTTGGGAGAGSTATGTTCAGTCATGGGAAGGGAATTGCCATTCTCTTTATTCCAGTGTAGAACTGCTACCTTGCTCCTATTTTGCGTCTCCTGGTCCTGGAGCAAGAGTTAAAGCCTGAAAGRTTAAGTCTCATGCTGTGGGTAGGAGCTGTGACAGATCTGTTGTCTTCCCTGATTTCTTTGCATTTCACAGCCAGATAAACAGCTCCCCTTTCGGTCTGTCCCTTGATATTTATGCCCTCATCACCTCGGACTGCCTGAACCCCACCCTCACCCTGCGGTTCTATGGCTAAATCTGATCAGCTTTTCTTAGACTAGAAGTCTGTTGCCAAAAGTAAGGTGTTATTACCATATTAATGCATGCATATATCTATTGTAATAGCTGGTCTGATATCTTTCTTTGCTTTTTCATCTGGATTATATCTTGGTGTTTCGTGATTCCCATGTTGTATCACTAATTACTGTTATTTCACACTTCATAACATTTTGGTAACTAAAATGCTCTAGGGTTCAAAAGTTGTCTATTACATTCTAGCCCAGAGGAAACTTTGCATCCAGTTCCAAATTCCATCCCCAAATATGAATTTATATTGGAAATTCTGATGGATCCTGCATGGGATTGGTGCAGCTCTGATAGAATATTGTAAAACACTGACTTTGTTACACTTTGAGATTGGGATATTCCCCCCCCCCCCCCCCSCCCCTTTCTTTTCTTTTGTGTAAATCTGTTTTCACCACAGGAGCACATGCTGTCTCTTCTGGCTACAACACTACTTACTAATTCATCGATTCATCTTTAATGAGGCCCCCTGCCAATGTTTAAATAGCATTCGGAACAAAGAAAAAGGCAACATTTCCAAAACAGCTGCTTCTCTCCAATCTTGACATATCAGCCTATCAGAATTTCAGGCAATTTTCTTTTTTTCTTCCCTAAAGTTGGTAATTTATAATTTAGGTGTAGCTTTATAATTAATTGTTTGCAGGACAGAGGAAAAATAGTAAGAGATGGGGTGGGGGGAGGAAGAGTAAAATTTCCCTCAGGCTGCTATGATACATGAAACCAACACGAGTTCTGTGGATTGCACTAGCATTGCAGATATAACAGTGGGAGAATTTTCCTTTGTAGCCAAAATCATTTATTGTACATTGTGATCTGGTACAAGGACATAACAGAGCAAAGTTTCTCTGCCTCTGTTACATACAGCTTTATTATGTCAAATAGCTTAACCTTTGTTATATTTGGGCTGGCTTCATAAACTACTCCTGATAGGGATGTGTGTTACCTTGCTCAATACAGTTGTTATGATGATTTCTGTATTTTCCGAGGAGTGGCTGAAATCACTGCAAGATTGTGTAAGACCAGGAGTCTCCTATCATGTGTATATGTGTCATACTGGATTTTCAAATTCTGCTAAATTCATGCGCTAAAGCCCATTTTTTAGAAGTAACCTGGGCTTTCTGGATGATGCTCATGATAGGAGCAATTCTTACGATCAGATACAGTCTTTGAAATTTGTATTCAATATGTACCCCACAGTTAACTATTTTAAATAAATAGGAAGGTGAATGATAGACAAGAGACGATTATTATTCTCACACAGTATATAAGGTATATAGAGGATAAATGCCCAAGGTTGCTCTAAGAGTCTCATACAGAGTTACATCAATTCCTTGAGTCGGTGCAGTGTCATCAGCAGCAGAACACTGCCCTTCTCTTTAATGGTCATGGTTAAATCTGACCRTTTTAAAGGCTGCTTGTCCTTTCCMAGAGACTGAAGTGCTCACAGTAGTACAGGCTTCCTTCTGCTCTATCTTCTTCCTGACAGGTAAAACCTACATAGCTGGGTTTAGTCCCTCAAATCAATATGTATTTTCCCTGAAAAAAAACACCACTGTGGCTATCAAGTGTGCCCTGTGTATTCTGTACAGCCAGTAAGATGTATGGTAAAGCACACTGGTCTGCTCGGAGAAACCCTGCAAGCAATCGTCACCTTGTGGCAGCCTTTTCTTTTACCCACTGGGCTGCATTCAGATCTGTGACCTGGAGGTTAAGGGCTCCATGCCCTGCTTTAAGTCTTCAGCTCCTTCAAACCAATTTATTTACCAGCACCTTAACAGTAAATGAAAAGGTTTTATTCCTGTTCCCTCTCTCTTGTTAATAGCAGAGGAGAACTGAGCCAAACTAAGCCAATTATTTTTGTTTGTTATGACTCAGATACAACTAAAAATTTTTGAATAAATGAGCTCTTGGGGAGAAAGTGAAGGATGACAACAGGATGGCTGAAATGGAAAACTAAAGGAAAAGTCATCTTTGCTTTGAGTGGGGCTTTTTTATTTTTCTGAAAAAGCACAAATTTGAAAATTTTTATTTAAACCACTTGACTAAAATGAACAGGCTTTTTTTCCCTTGAATTTTCACATTTTTAGAAGTGAAACTAAGGTAAATGTAGTAACAAATTATGATTTCAATATGAAAACTCAAAATACGCTCACTTCTAAGAAATTTGACTGAAACCAAATTTTGAGAAATTTATGAAAAATTTTAGTTGAAATTTCATTTTTCAGGTACAAAAAATTGCCAGTTATAGCAATAATTATGGATATACAATAAAACATGCATGTATTTTTCCCTTGTGCAGAAATAGAGTCTCTCAGAACCAGTATAAAATAGATGAGACATACATGGATACAATGGATATATGTAAGTGTTAGTGCAATGATCTACTGAGGAACAGAGTTCAAGATTTTATTAGCTTGTGCTCTGCTTCCGTTTGCTCTGTTTTAAACCTAGTTGACAAATCTTGGCTAGAGCTGGCAGTTTTGCGTAGCAGTATTTATGGTGAGAAACCTGTATCTAATGGGTGAACGTGCCGATTGTCTCCACAGTATGACCTGACATTCTCTGCAGTCTTTTCTATGGACTTCTTTCCACTTAAATTTCTCCTCAGGTGACTTGCCATCACTGTCAGTGTGCACTATATTGCCTCTTCTGTGCCTCATTCAGTATGTGATGCAGATCTTTCCCAGCTTCAAGCAGAGGATCTAGCTTGGCAGCCCAAGCTGTAGAATGTCAAGCGCCCTGTTCCAGCCCAGTCCCCAGCACTGACCAAGGTGGTAGAAAGACTTCAGAGTGAATTGCATGGTTGTGAATGGACCCAGCAGCTGTAGAAGAGGTTYCATTTCTCTTTCACTACAACAAAATCATATCTTTCTGTGACAATGACACATGCAGATAAATCAGTGAATATTTTAATACCCCAAACTGCAAGACCAATGTTTGCAAAGGAGCCTCAAACAGAGGAGAGGAAATCCATTGAAAAAGGAGAGGGAGTTGTGCAATCAAATTAATGTTGCACCAAATTCATTCTTCAAAAGGTTGTTTTATGTTAAATAATAGCAAAAGTCCTACAGCCTCAGCATGCACATGCGCATATGCACACACAGACTTGCCTAAAAATAACAACAAAACAAAATGAAGGCAGTTTGGAGGCATTTCCTGGAAAAAAGATTCATGATTCTGTTTCCATGGAAGCGACAGCACATCCCAAGTGGCAGTGAGAGCTGACAGAGCGCAGCTAGGAGAGTTAAAGTGCCATCTTCCTCTTCTTACTAAAGAGCAGAGCAGGGGGGCAGAGGTGGGGGGAATTGCTTTTAAAAGAATASAGAAAAATTTAAAAGGACAGATGGACATATGGTTAAAATGGAAAGTCTGGAGATATGTGTTGGTTCTCAGCTCTGCCATAAACTTCCTATGTCCCTTTGGGCAACTTGCATAAGTCATCTTCCAGCTCCTGTTGGTATCAATAATTGATTTCATTGGGCACTACATCAGAATCTTAAGTGTTCTGGACAGTGTTCAGACTTTCTTCTTTGGCATCCAAGTACTCTATGATRTTTCAAGTTCAAGTCCAGATTACTTTGCATATTGATCTGCTCTCTTAAGGATAAATCACTYGCTTTGATTTGTATAGTTTATAAGCTCTTCAAGACTAGGGCTTGTACTATATGCCTATATGGATCTTAACAGAAGTACTAGCAACTTCATGGAACTAAAGATATACAGCACCTTGAGTGAAGCCTTTCATTGACTTTATTAGACTTTGAATCAGATGCTTGCATTTGTCCCTGTGTATTTTTTTCTTATTTTAGGTATGATATGATGAGTAAAAGTGTAAGAGGATAAGAGGAAGGTGAGATGGGATAAAGATTTCAGCAAGAAATTCACTCTAAAGTGTGGAGGAGATGGAATATACTGAATCTCTTTTTCTGAGAAAAATGGAACAGTCTTCTCATCTGATAGGATCTGAGATTAATTGGTTTTAGAAATGAAAGCACAGTGGAAAAGGACAGGAGAATATCAAACTGCAGCTCATTACAAATATAATGTATGTTTCTGTTGTGATTTCCCATGTTCCACTTTCTAATTCTTCAACTCTTTCAACCTGAAAAAAGGTCTAGTTGGCTCAGAAAAGCTTTTCTGTGTAATGTTTTAGGGACATGGAGAGCAGATCAGAGCAAAACTCTGTTCGACAGAAATAATTTGTCATAAGTTTGGCTGAAGCTTAGTTTGTCTGCTATTTTAAGCAGCTGTTTGACTGCTGCTTAGTTTGGCCACTGGGACAAAGAGTATATTAAAATCTTTCATCTTCTCCACATTGTGATAGGGTGTCTTTAGGGGAGATTTTCTTTAATCAAGCACAAATTTGTGAGCCCAGTGCAAGGGCAATTCTCTCACTTGTGCTATGTAGAAAGTTGGGCTAGATGATCTGAAGAAGAAATAATTCTACAGATTTCTGGGCCCATACAGAGATTTCTGCAGATCCCTACTAATATCAGTGTGTCTGCACAGGGTCTGACCACAAGGACTTCTTACATAATACAAATCAAAACCACTCTGTTGGCAGTGCACATATTCACTATTCATTGTGTTAATTAATATAGCTGTTGAGTTTCAATCCTGTTTCAAAGAGCTTTAACTATTGCTCTGTAGATATAACTGGGTGCAAGGCCATATGCAGGAGGCAGGGCAAATAGTTGTAGTGATCTGGACTTTTTTTTTTTTTTTTTTTTTTTTTTTTTTTTTTTTTTTTTTTTTTTTTTTTTAATGGTTTCTGGCAATGCATTGCACTGAGGTAAGTGCTTTTTTTCCTCCCTCAAGTGGCATTGAGCTCCCCAGGGTTTCTTTGTGAATGCTAAGGGAAAATGTCCACTTGGATTTATTTTTTATATACATACTCTACAAGTTTTTGGCTATCTGTACCAAAGGAAAAGGCAGGTTACTATAACTTAAAAGAAATATTTTTAATTGCATAATATTGATTTTCTTTTGTCTTGTGTAACATATGTTCCATTGTTGATGGATATAGTAATATGAGGCAGGATTTTGTGGGTAGATTAGCACTGAAATAATGAGACAATTGAACTAAAAAACCTTCAGTTATTTTGGTGCAAGTCTGTGTGTAGTTCAGCCACCTGAAGTTTAGCTTTTCTTTTGACTGATTTAATGAAATACACATAATTTATTCTTTTTCTTTTCTTTCTCTCTCATACTTWATGTATTAATATAATACACACAGCAATGTAACATAGCCATCAGTGTCTATGAAATGATACCAGGTCTGCATTTGTGACTGCTATAATTTACATTTTCGATTCCTCATCCCATAGCATTCAGTGACTTCTATGGAGGAGTAGGAGAAGATGGTCTATAGATTTTTACTTTGCTTCCCCTTGCAAAATAAAACAATCTGTAGAGCTGTCTGCACCCCCATATACTCCATAAGGGAGAAAGAGTAATTTTGAAAATGGTTGGATATAAACAGGTTAACATAGAACTGTGGAGTAGAACCCTTTCCTTTATCATTACTCTTATGTGTTATGATAATATGCAGTTCAGAGCTCGTAAGAGACATATGCATGCATGTTGATAAAGGACCAGGGAATTCTAAAATTGTTTTCACATTTATATATAAAGCAATTACTGATTTTTCTCTGCCTCATAACCTGAGAAACGGAGCAGACATACAGGAAGTCTTATTTTTTATTTCACTCTAGTAGACTTGTAAAGCATGTAGTTCTGGTGTACAGTGCAACAAGAGTCAAATGAAACTTGATTTTTTTTTTTTTTTATTGCATTACTTGTAGCCCCTTAGTGCAGGCAGATACCTTTAGAGTAGGGAAGGGAGTAAGTGAAAGAACAGCTGACAGTACATTCATTTCATATAGGTCTGCATTCATGATGATCAGTGTGTCAGTCCTAACATAYGAATGTTTCTCTGTATCATGGTGGTGCCATTCTGTCATACTTGSAACACTGGGGAATACAATTTACTTTCTTTTTTCCCCCTAATTGTTATTTTCTAAACTGCTTAGTAAAACACCACTCCAAGCCTACATGTTCTTTCATAGGTCTAATTAATTCATCTGCAGAGTGTTTTTCTCTTAGCATTCATTCTACAGTAAAGTCTTGTAATCTGAGAGAAAGAACCTGAGCAGATTTGTTTTCACATTCTACATTGCAAAGCTGATGAAATCAGATGCAGCAGCTCTGTGTTGGAAAGAGAAAGAGATGTTCTTGTAGGCTAGCACCAGTGCTTAGCTCAGGACTGTGCAGAGTCAAGCCATTGCCATGCCTCGCTTTCCCCCCACACCCTGCAACATGTCCTTGATACTGTCGGCAGAGAGACACTACTTGACAAGCCAAGTCTGGGTCTATCTGTGCTCAGCTTTGTATGTAGCAAAAGGCAGGGCCTGCCACGGCCACTTTATTTGCTCAAGGAATGTCGGCAGCTTTCCCCCCGGAAGTGGAAGCTGAGGGAAAGCCACTGAGTACAYCTGTCATCAGTAATTAATAATCTATTGCCTGCTGCTCATCTAAGRCTCATGTTTATGCGTAGGCATTTGGAAAATGAATGTGATAGTTTATAGGCCCCATAAAGTGAAAGAGCAAGGGTGAAGGTGAGCAATGATGTCTGCATGCATCTTCCATCTATCTTGCGATTTTATACTTGGGCGTTTGCTACTTGTCATCATGTTTTGCATGGAAAACCAGGAAGAATGAGAATCTTAGATCGCTGCATGGAGTATTAAGAGCTTCTGCTTTTATGGCTTTGGAACTCTGTTTTTATAAGGGTGACTGATCACAGGTTTCAGAGGTGGATGGGACCCTGCACTGAAGATGGGTTGCAGTTGTTTGTTATTTTTAAGGGATAGGAAGACTCTATGGAGATACCGTCTTCTGAAAGGTATGCGTTTGACTTGGTACCTCTGAGATGTAGTTTCGTAGCTGGATTCCTGTTCTTTAAAATCTTATGCATAACTGATATACCCAGATGAAGGGATGCTGAAGTGCTGAATACTGCCTATRCTAGAGACATAAAGCTGCTTGTGAGGAGTTTATTGTAGGGTCGAAGCCTAAGATGTTTATTTTCACCTAGAAGCTGGCTGTGCTGTACCCTAAAGCATTTTGTTAGTTTCTATAAACTGTATGGTGTACTAATTAAATTATTCAATATTCAAATAAGGCATCTAATCAAACAAATGAGATAGCAAAATACCTGCAAGTATTTCTTCACCTTTAGACATTTGGACCTAACTTGTTTAAGTTTGATGTGTATGTGCTTATTTACTCGATTATGTATAAATGCATAATCTAGGGTGCTTTCTGGGTGGAGGAAAAGGCAGAGAGAGGAACAGGTAGCAGAAAAGTGTGAGATTACACAGTAGCTCTAAAAAGAAAGTTCACGCTGTCAGGGTTGAGTGTTTTAAAGAGTTCTTTCTAACCTGGCAAGTTTCAGTGGTTAACTCAAGGCTTTATAAAAAGGCTGTTTTTAACAATAATTTATTGTGGAAAAATACTTACATAGATATCAAYGTTCCACATAAGTTCTATTCCTGATCCTAATATGCTCTCTGTCATCCTGTAGCACTTATATAATTATCATGCTTGCTGTTTGACTCTTTTCATGCAGTGATCTCAAAGCATTTTGCAAATGAAGGTGTAAGTTGTTATCCTTATTTTATGGCTTAGAGAGAGAAATGACTCCACTGCAGGTTGACAGGAGACCTGCAAAACTGTCCTGTGCCTTATATACTGAATTCTGCAGATGCCCTTTCCTTTTTTTTTTTTTTTTTTTTTTTT